>NW_026028418.1:0-681 GCF_019186545.1 Solanum stenotomum | reverse complement strand
TTTAATGGGCCTTGTTCTCATCCGAAAAGGGGATTCCCGCCTGTTCCTCACTTTCTTGGCCCTAATTCCATTCCATATAGTTTTTCTTTTGTTCATTGAAAAAGGGGGGAAAAAAGAAAAACAGAGGAAGAGGGTTGGATTTTTTTTTTGAAGTTCGAGCGAAAAACTAAAGAGAGTTTAAGCAAAATTTTTGATACTCAATACACTTTGAAAGTAGGGAGAATTTTTTTGAGTTGGATTTCACTTTAGCAGAAACAATTCAAAGAAAAGGATTGAACATTAGTATTAAAAAGCTAGAAATACATTTTGGAGGTCGAGAATACAATAAGTTTTCTTTTGGTGTTTGGGTTCAGTTGTCAGCTCAAATTCCTTACCCGTTGTTCGCGTTCGAGTTCTCGTGGTAGGAAGGTCAGCTTTTCGCTCATCCCGTTCCCGTTCGCTGCCCATCAAAAGGTAAACCACTCCTAACTCTCTTATTCTTTTAGTCCCCAATATATACTGCCTTGAGTTGTGTTCTGTGTGGACATCAAGATGCCTATATGAGGTGTTTTAAAGCTAGGTGTTGTCTTTACTTTTCATCTTATTTCTCTAAGTTTTGTAGGATGGGTTTCGCTTCTAAAAATAATTTAGTGTGTGTTTTGAAATTGCTTCTCTGTTTGCCGTCTTGTTCACTGGTTAATC
>NW_026028417.1:0-1081 GCF_019186545.1 Solanum stenotomum | reverse complement strand
TCCAGATTTGGGTATCGTTTTCCGGTACGAGACTTTTGGACCGTTTTGCCATTTTTCCCCAAATTTCTTGATTTTGGTGTCATTGGACTCGAATTGTGATTGTGAATAATTGTTTGAATAGATTATCGTGATTCGGATTATACTCGGAAAGGAAAGGCTCAAGTCAAGTAACTTTTGGAGTTCATTTTAAGGCAAGTGGCTTCCAAACTTTGTAAAACTATTAGACTACGCATAACTACTTTCCTAATTTTGTTGGGGAGTAATGGGGATTGAGGATGGGTTTTATTTGTTGATTGAAATTGTTGTAAATGAAAGATGGGGAATAAAACGAGCTAAATGTGTTATATGTGACTTGAATTTATTGAATAAGTCATGTGATAACTGATATTGAAGGGATAGAAGAACATGAGTAGGCTATGATTGATACAGACATTGATGTTGAGACAAATGATGTGTAACACTATGATGTGGCCGTGATATGGTTGTGATTGAGACAGGTGATGTGTAATACTATGATGTGGTCGTGATATGGTTGTGATTGAGACATATGATGTGTAATACTATGATGTGATTATGATATGATTGTGATTGATGACATGTGCGTATATTCATTATTCATCCCATGTGTGAACTATCTCTTGCATGAGTTCTGAGACATTGATGTGAGGATGGATGTATATGAGACACAGTTGAGACTAGCTCCGGCTAGAGATATATGAGATGGACTAGCTCCGGCTAGCGATTTGGATGCCGATGGGATTTGGTTCCGATGGTGATACATGGTCCATGTGTGGCCCCCATGGGTTCTGATTTGAGTATTCAGCGCAGACTGATTACGTCAATAGATGTGTATCGTAGGACAGACATGCATCACGACTACACGACATCATTATTCCATTTTGCTTCGCATTTGCCTTATCTTTGTTTGTGATGTGTGGATTGTATCGGTTTACCCTTCTTATGTGGAATTTGATATACTTGCTCTTATTTGTTGATCTGAGGTTGATGAGGATATACTGTTGGTTCTGGCTGTTGAATATGATCTGTTTAGTATAGGTTGCTTGGTTTGCTGCTAGATTGA
>NW_026028416.1:0-586 GCF_019186545.1 Solanum stenotomum | reverse complement strand
CCAACATTTCTAGTTAGTTTAGAGGCTTGTTTCAGACATAGTTAGATTCAGCTTAGTATTTGAGTTTGATAACTTCTTTGTATTAAACTCTCAGATTTGATATATTCAGTTATAGTATATGGGTATTCCCCATCTTTTCAGATTTATTTATGATTTGGCTTCCGCATCAGTTTATTATCTTTAGTATGCTCATGATCGTGCCAGCAGGGTTAGCTTGGGATCAGTTGTGGTCCTAGGTCCCGTGTCCGCGTCTTGTGGGTAGCTCGGGGCGTGACAAACTTGGTATCAGAGCATTAGGTTTAAGTGTCCTAGCATGTCTGAAAAGCCGCACTAGGTAGAGTCCTTTTCATGGGTGTGTAGTGCGCACCACATCTAATGAGAGGGAGGCTACAAAGTGTTTAGGAAATCTTCATTTTCTTGTTACTCTTATCGTGCGTAAGGTATGATCTAAATTCCGTTCTAACTCGGCGTTCTACGTTTCAGTGATCATGCCTCCTCGTAGAGCTTATGTCAGGAATGCGAATGCCAGAAACGCAAACGCAGCTCCTCTAGTTCCAAATCAGGAAGTCTCAAATGCTGAATTTAG
>NW_026028415.1:0-652 GCF_019186545.1 Solanum stenotomum | reverse complement strand
AAGCGCGCCACATTATGAATAGGAGGCAATTGGGTGCTAAGAAAGTTTCACTTCTTCATTCTTTTAGTCGTGCCATGGAGTTTCTCTCTATAATGTCTTCCCTTGTTCTGTATGTGATGGTCCTTTGGGTGTAAACTTTGAGGAAGTTTTAATGTTGCAAGGGTTGAGGGAGAGAGAATGTTGGTTTTGATGCCAACTATGACTTGGTGACCTAGTAGGTGCGAGGTGAAAGATTGTGGTGACGACTTTAGTATGAATGGGATTCCTTTGGTTACGCGTGTTGTTGGTAGTATCCGGCTTAGTCTTGAGGAAGTTTTGTGATGTGTTGAAGGAATTTGTGAAATGTGGTGATTTAGAAATGCTAGGTGTAATGAGTATAAAAGCCTAGTGTTGTTTTGATCCAGTATTAGGATGGAAGGAGGTGAATTTGAAAGAACTAGTATGAGTATTCTCCCAAGTGGGGGATAATATGACTAGATGGTAAGGCCCTTAAGTGTCTTTGATGTTCATGAGTTAGGCTTGATTGAAGTTTTATTTTAAGAGGTTTAGTGAATTAAAGAGTTGGGTAAGAATGGTTTTGGTAAGATTGATGGTATCTTCATTGAAATTTTTATGAGATGTTAGGGTTGACCTTAGTTGGGTTTAACCTTAA
>NW_026028414.1:0-386 GCF_019186545.1 Solanum stenotomum | reverse complement strand
CGTGTAATTGAAAAAATATATTTATTTACTTTTTGCAAGAACGACGTCATTAGGACAGGTGATGGGGGCGTTGAGGATGGGCGTGACGGGGGGCGTCATGCGTCGGTGCGCGTGGAGGCTAGGTCGCCGGGGGGCAGGCTAGGGCGTTGGGAGGAAGGAGGTGTTTAATAGAATTTAGAGTGCTATGAATGATGGATGCGATCATACCAGCACTACCGCACCGGATCCCATCAGAACTCCGAAGTTAAGCGTGCTTGGGCGAGAGTAGTACTAGGATGGGTGACCCCCTGGGAAGTCCTCGTGTTGCATCCCTCCTTTTTGTCGAAATTCGGTCGTGTAATTGAAAAAATATATTTAATTATTTTTTGTAGGAACGACGTCGTTAG
>NW_026028413.1:0-872 GCF_019186545.1 Solanum stenotomum | reverse complement strand
CTAGCATTGGGATGGCACCTTTTAAGGCACTGTATGGTAGGCGATGTAGATCACCTATTGGATGGTTTGATTCAGCGGAGATGGACTCCCTTGGTACTGATATTCTTAGAGAGGATATGGAGCGTGTTCGTGTGATTCAGAGTAGGCTCTTGACTGCCTAGAGTAGGCAGAAGAGTTATGCTGACAGGAGGGTTCGACCCTTAGAGTTCATGGTGGGCGATCGAATTTGGCTTCGGGTATCGCCCATAAAGGGTGTGATGAGATTTGGGAAGAAGGGCAAGCTCAGCCCTAGGTTCATTGGCCCATATGAGATTTTGGAGAGGATGGGAGAGGTGGCTTACAAGTTAGCCTTGCCACCTAGTTTGACAGCCGTGCATCCAGTTTTCCATGTTTCTATGCTCCGGAAGTATGTTTCGGATGAGTCTCACGTGATTTCGGTTGAGTCGGTGGAGTTGAGTCCAGATTTGACATTTGAGGAGGAGCCTATAGCTATTTTGGACAGGCAGGTTCGCAAGCTCCGGACCAAGGACATCGTTTCAGTGAAGGTTCAGTGGAGGCATCGATCAGATAGGGAGGCGCCTTGGGAGTCTGAGGATGATATGCGGGTTCGATATCCCCAACTTTTCGAGGCTTCAGGTACTTTCTTTTACTTTATGTTCGAGGACGAACATGGTTTTTAGTGGTGAATGATGTAATGACCCGAAAGGTCATTTTGGTAATTTTTCGTGGAAATGACTATTTTGCCCTTTCGGTAGTTGCCCCGAGTCCCATGTTTTGTGGTTGTAAAGTTGGTTTGAGGAAAAGTTGGTAAAAAGTTGAGTTTTTGAGAAGTTGAGTTTTTATTAGTTAAAGTTGGTTAAAAAGTGCTTTTT
>NW_026028412.1:0-315 GCF_019186545.1 Solanum stenotomum | reverse complement strand
GGTGTAGGGTTTAGTGTTTTAAGTTTAGTGTCATTTAGGAAATCCCAAGATTTATCAAGAACGGAATCTTGATAGAACCGCTCTGATACCACTTGATAACAGCAAGGTTAAGGGAGATCACAAATAGAGAATTGAATATTAGAATGCGGAAGCACAAAGAAAAGAAACAAAAAAACTAACTAAAGATATGGGAAATTCGAAGGAAAGATCCACGAATTTCCAAGGATTAGATTTTCTAAGGCCTTGAAATGATCCAAGTAACAACGTATAGATTTATGGAAGAAATATAACGCCTTTACTTGAGAAAACGAATCA
>NW_026028411.1:0-553 GCF_019186545.1 Solanum stenotomum | reverse complement strand
ATTTGAAATCTATGAATTTTAATATTTAACCGAATACACACTGAGATATTTATTGGACTGAAGTTGGAGTGTTTATGTATTATGCTGTTTCTTTTTTCTAATCGAAAATTGATTACTCTCAGGTAAAAGTTCTTTTGTGTGGCTAGGCCCATATCCAGTAGTGTTGATTACAGATCCTGAACATGTAAAGGAGATTTTCACAAAGAATTATGTGTACCAAAAGGAAACTCATCCCAATCCATTTTCCAAGTTATTGGCTATAGGTCTTGCGAAGCTTGAGGAAGATAAATGGGCCAAACACCGAAAAATCATCAATCCTGCTTTCCAAACTGAGAAGTTAAAGGTTATATTCACTTCATATTCTTATTACATATAAATTTAGAAAACATTGGTAAATTTAACATTATGAAGGGATTCAAAAATTTATATCTATATGCCCAAAAACAATTGTTGTTACCCAATTCCAGTAGTTAATTTCCCGAAGAAGGGGTTTCAATTGAGGCCCCTTCAATACATGTAGCTCGGCTACTGATAACTAGTACTGGTTTTTGCG
>NW_026028410.1:0-1069 GCF_019186545.1 Solanum stenotomum | reverse complement strand
TTAACAAAAATTAAAAAAAAAAAATTAATTAAAAAGCGACGGACTAAGAGACGCTGTCCGTCGCTTTTTAAAAATGTTTGACTAGATATTTTGACCAAAAAGCGACGGACTAAGAGATGCCGTCCGTCGCTTTTTAAAAAAATTAATTAATAAAATAAAATAAATTTAAACGACGGACAGCGTGGTTATGGTTTAATTTGTAAATAATTATTTTTAATAAAAAGCGACGGACTAAGAGATGCAATCCGTCGCTTTTTGTAAAATAATTTTAAAAATTATTATTTTAATTAAAAAGCGACGGACGACATCTCTTAGTCCGTCGCTTTTTAGGAGCGACGCTGTCCGTCGCTTTTTCTTCCGTCGCTTTTTAGCAGTTTTTTAGTAGTGTGAATTACAGATGCTAGGTCAGATATCTCAGTTATTCAGTTATACATGTCTCAGTTATTAATGCATCATTATCAAATTAATTATTGCATTCTCAGTTTGCATGTTCAGTTTTGAGCTATCCAGTACTTTACAGAACTCAGTCATAATGTGTTAACCATTTAATTCATTGGGAGTAGCATAATACCGAGTTGGACTAGGGTTCAGCGTACCCATTTAGTCCCAGAACTACGAGCCACGTAGGTGTAAGTCCTCTATGTGGGTAAAATCAGTTTAGTGATCACGCCAACATGCCTCTATACCTCTGGCAGGGTATATTGGGTCCTCTCGATGGGGCGTATACATGGGACTTCACATTTAGCTCCTGTGGTTTTATGTCGGTTATTAGTAGCTCCCACAGTTCAGTCAGACTCTATTGCATTGACCATATTTCAGTACAGTCAATATTCAGTCTCAGCATATTATAAATTTGGTCATTGCATCAGTTAGCTTAGTATTCAGTATTTTCAGTATCTATATCATGTTTAGATGATTTCATTGCTTTGTTCAGTTATATGTTATTTCAGCTTTACTCTATCATGCATGCTCAGTACCTCTCAAGTACTAACGCATACGTGCGCTACATCTTTTCGTGATGTAGGTTCAGGTTCTCAGCACCCAGATCACGCTTAGATCAATTCCCGAT
>NW_026028409.1:0-936 GCF_019186545.1 Solanum stenotomum | reverse complement strand
AAAAGCTTTAAAAAATCAATTATTATAGTCTATAGACTAGAAGGAATAGTTAATAACAATAATTAAAGGACAACTTGTCAATATTATTCCTTTGCTACTCTTCATTTTTTTCAAAAAATCAAAGATAGTTGAAAAAACTATTAAAGAAAAGGATAATTTCGAAAAAATAATAATTAATATATCTTTAGACGAACCTTTTTTCTTGCAAATTAAATTGAAAATGGATGATTATTGAAAAAGATTAAAAATAAATAAATAAATAAATAAACTTTTCAAAACACATGAATCAGAACGAATTCTTTTAAGATTGGAAAATTTAAAATATAATATATGATTAGTGGTGATCGAATTGGTCTTTGATATTGTTTATAATTAATATCGTCATTCCAAGTAATAATAGGATTTGTAACAGATAATTAAAGAGAAGTGAATTAAGATTGAAATACTTGATAAAACTCTAAGGCATCTTCAGATCGAATTACATAATTACTGCTGAGAAAAAGAGTAAAATATAGGAATTATGTTGGTATCATTATTTGGTCATGTAAAACACTTCAGACACAATTTTTGTGATTTCTTTTGTTAAAATTGATATCCATATGTATATTTTTATCAACTTACATGGTCTGCTAGTGTTGCCTATATTATGCAATGTTTAGTCTAATAATATTGCTGATAAAAAAGCATCATTTTATCTGTTACTGAAATGGATTAATGGAATGTCAACAACTTTTGCTATATGTTTCGTTAGTTGCTCATTCGGTGGGACTCTAGAATATTCATTTAATTTTAATTGAAACTCTACGAGACGTATTCGATTTCAGTTAGAATAATTTAATTGATTGATAAAATAATATGTGAGTATAAATCTGTTTATTCGTGGATTTTCTCTCTCTTAAAATTTCTCCGTTATTGAAAAGTCATAGTACTATATTG
>NW_026028408.1:0-352 GCF_019186545.1 Solanum stenotomum | reverse complement strand
TTCTAAAAGAGGTTTTTTTTTACTTTTTAGAGTTTTTAGGGTTTAGGGTTTAGTATCTTGGGTATTAGGATTTATAAGGGTTTAATGTTTAGAGTTTGCCAGGCTTTACAATTTAGTGTTTCTGCGGATTTTTTAGCATATGTTCTATTTCTTGGTTTAGGGCTTAGGGTTTTAGGTTTAAAGATTTTGATTGAGTTTTTTTCAGGTTTATAAGGGCTTATGATTTTCTTAAGGGTTTTTTTAGGTTTAGAGTTTTATAAGGTTTTAAGGGTTTTTTTTATGGTTTCTTTATGTTTAGGGTTAAGGCCAAAGGTTTAGGGTTATGGCTTTAGGCCGTTAGGTACTACGGTTT
>NW_026028407.1:0-1580 GCF_019186545.1 Solanum stenotomum | reverse complement strand
TCATGTGATCAAATTCATAATTAGATCTCAAAAGTTTTCTGGCCCCCCATTATTTCCCCATTGGCTTTTCCCTAACGACGAAATCAAGTCGTTACATTATTCTTCCAAGACACTTTTGAAGCTTGTGAACACACAACTATCTTGCTCAAATTTTTTTCTTTGAAGCCTTTAAGAACATGCATACAAGATTAAATAAAAGATAAAAATCAATGCTTTTATATTACAAAAAAAAAAATCCCAAGAAACTAGGAGGCACTCTAAGCTTCTTCACTTGGTTTTTGGAGATTCATTAATCCTTTTGTCAACCATATTGCTGTTTCTCTAGAAGAAACAACTTCTTCACCAAATGGTTTTAGCACACCAGCTAATTCCTCTAGCTTTTTATGCTTAAGTAACTCTGCACAAAGTTCAAGTAATGACTCTAATGCTTCTTCCCTTCCATTGCTCATCATACTATTGTTGTTCCCCTGTAACAAATTTAGTGTAGTCATTACTGAAGTATCACTCGATGCTCGTTTGTGACCATTGCGTTTTTCTGTATGTTGATTAGTACTTAGATGATGAATGGCTTTTTCTCTAACTTTATTGGCATGTGATGCAACTTCAACATATGGTTTTGGTATTCCTGATTTCTTATAAAAGCATTTTGTACCTTTCTTTCCCTTAGTTTGCCTTTCAATCTTCTGAATTGTACCTTCAATTGTATTATCAGTCAAGGTACTTCTTGTAGAGCTTATGGAATTAGTACTTTCACTTTTCTTGACGGATATGGTTTGGAGTCCTTCATTCTCCAAATTTTCAATTTTCTTTGTCTGAACGTTAGATTCAGTACCTTTGAATTCATGAACAACTCTATCAACTGCAACAACCTTCTCATGTTTTTTTGCTTGTCTAATATACTTGGAAGTTGAATTCTCGCGAGTTTGATCAGGATTCTGTTTAACTTCCTTCTTAGAACATACTTGAACAAATGCTGGTGACAAATTCTGATATTTAGCAATATATGGTTGTAAATGTGGATGCCTTAACAACTCTGCAGCCTAATATATTCAGACACAAGAAGTAATGAATCAGTAAATATCTATGCAACATTATTTTGGAATACAACAAAATGTAAGTAGTAACACGTACCGTAGGTCTATGTTCTGGGTTTTTTCTTAGCATGCTTTTAATCAGTCGTTTCCTGGAACGAACAAATCAATATAAGAAATTGATGAAGCTGCAGTCACAAACTTAACGTACTGTGGAAATGAGAAATCGATGTATCTTCTTACCATGTAGAAGAATATATGGTTGGAAGTGGAGATATAGTAGATCTATTTATTTTGTTGATTAGCCCAGCCATATCCTGTTTTTGGAGTTAATTTCACATATGGTCACAGAACGTAAAACATTATAGTTGTTATAGTCTGTAAAGTTTAATGACTAACCGTAGCACGAAATGCAGCTTGATGGGCAGAAATTTCAAACATACAACAACCTGAGAAGCAAACCATTATAATCAATGTTGATCAATTGAGAATGCAAAAATTGCACTTTTGATAAGTTGAACATGATGATTTACCTAGAGACCATATGTC
>NW_026028406.1:0-1317 GCF_019186545.1 Solanum stenotomum | reverse complement strand
TTTCTTGATTTCTTCTATTTCAATGGGGTTAAGAAGATTATATATATATATATATATATATTATTTTTTTTTATTATAAATAATTAATTTTTTTCATGAAAAAATTAAAAATAATTTTTTATTTGTAGAAATTTGAGTCCCCAAAAATTGGGGCCTAAGGTATTTATTTGCCTTCAAATTTATAGGCAAGAGCCGGCGCTGGATAGATATTATTCTACTAAACATAATTTCTATTAAAGAATATATCCAAACTAATTAAAAACATCATATAATATGCTTCGATCGATGTGAATAAATTTTATTTATTTGTAAGATGCAATGTTTATATATATAAATTTATTCTTCTTATGTCTCTCAACTCCCATTTCTCCACCAACCTTATTGACCAATATTTTTTATTCCACCACTTTGATTTTTTGCTTTCACACAACAACTACCACCTTAACTCATTATTAGTTTCACATTTTTCTTATAAAAATATCCAACCCCATATCTCCAATTTTTTTCTTGATCTTAATTGGGTTTAATGGATTCATCAATTATAATTAATGATGATGATGAACCTCAAGTAGAACAAGATCAATTAATTAATTATACTTCTTCATCATCTATGGTTGAGAAAAGTACAAGCCTTGTTTCAAGAAGTACAACTAATCATTTTGTTATGGGCAAACATCGTATGGCTGCTGCTATTTCTTCTCTTGATCAACAAATCCTATTTATTCAGTTTTTTTTAATTATGTTTTTTCTGAATATTTTCCTTTTTTTCGACTTTTTAGAAAGGTTGGGTTTATCAGGTTTTAGGAAAGGTAAAGGTAGGTGGAATAATTTGAGGAGTTGATTAGACGTACAAAATATGACATATTTTTAGTTTACTAATCCTTGATAAGATTGGAGATAATGATATTGGGGATTAGGCCTTAGGGTAGATCGAACGTAATAGCTAGTTGAGTATTCTCGTAATTTTATGTGGGAGAGGCAGGGGTTAGTCTCATCTTCTCTCCTTATTTAGTATATATTCACGTAGTATCTCACTCTTCATTTTTACTTAATATATTGTTTTATTTGCTTTGTTTATCTTATTATTTTATCGTGGTTATTTTCATTTCAATGCTGATTTGATTACACTTCTTTTAAGAAAACAGTCTATTGGAAATGTCCTTTTTACCCCTACAAAGGTAGGCTTTTTTTTAGCTTTCTAATTATCAATTAATATTTATTATAACAAAATACTTGTAATTACTTTATAAAATCTAATTGTATTTTTTTTTTTTAAGTTTAAAGTTGACGTTTTATGAATGGTAATGCAGGAAGAAT
>NW_026028405.1:0-783 GCF_019186545.1 Solanum stenotomum | reverse complement strand
TGGGCTGATTTATATGTATTTCGGAATGGGTTGGACTTAGTACTCTTGAAAGACATGATTTTATCTACATGAACAATAGCCCACCATGTGTTTGATAAAATGTCATTTATAGAATTCATAGGAAATGGAAGGTCCAATGTACATCCTATGAGTCGGATGATTATATAATTATTGAAATGATGATGAAAGGGATACATGTATATGATTTTCTCTATATAAGTGTTATGAGTCGACCAAGCCTAGCTCGGGGGGTTGTAGGCCCGGGTAACCTATCAAGGGGTTGGTACCTTGGTTGCCTAGTACGGGGGTAGTAGGCCCGTATAACCACATCAAGGGGTTTGTACCTTGGTCCCTAGCTCGGGGGGTGGTAGGCCCGGGTAACCACATTGAGGGGTTTGTACCTCTTTCGCCTCTCCAAGGGGGTGGTAGGCCTTGGAAAATACTATATTGATGGTCACTCACCACACATGTACTAAGTCCCACTAAATATGATTTTTTTTATGTAAGCATCATTATACATATCATTTCTCTAATATGCTATCTATCGGGTATGATTATGCATTTTTCCTATGATGTCCATCTATTGTAGCATTGCATTGCATCCCATATACTTAGTACATTCGAACGTACTAACGCATACTCTATGCCTCCATGATGTCTCCATGTAGGGACCGGAGCACCGCTTGACCCTCCTCTACCGCGTGGCTAATACGATTTCCTATCAAGGTTATTGGTGAGTCCTCCATTCCGGGGAAGTTGCTCATGATCTTTTGCTATGTATAA
>NW_026028404.1:0-233 GCF_019186545.1 Solanum stenotomum | reverse complement strand
ATAATTTCACATGTAGACTGTGACATAGATCTGTACTCAGATTCTGCACTGGATCGAGATACAACACTTTGCTTCTTACTCCTCCATGCTACCAAGTTTCCTCCAACAAAGATACAATAACCTGTAGTGGATCTTCTATTAATCTTGGAACCAGCCCAATCAGCATCTGCAAAACACTCAATATGAGTATGGTTGTGATTGCTAAACAATATGCCAAGTCCAGGAGCTCCTTT
>NW_026028403.1:0-570 GCF_019186545.1 Solanum stenotomum | reverse complement strand
CCGGATTTCATTACGTCCCAGACTTTAATCAGAATCTCTCCAACTTCCAAAACCTCAACCTACAGATGAGAGTAATCAAGACTAAACTGAAGCTTTAGTGAGGAATTGGGAATACACCACGTGCAAGATGGACCACGGACTTGAACCGGGTACTATAGCTAATGAGTCAACCTATATGGGCTGGACCACGGACTCGAACCGGGTGCTGTAGCCAAAGGTCGGGCCAGGGTGGGCTGGACCACGGACTCTAACCGGGTGCTATAGCCAAAATCAGATCACAGGTAAGCTGGACCACGGACTCTAACCGGGTACTGTAGCTAAGCGTGGACATAAGTAAGCTGGACCACGGACTCTAACCGGGTACTGTAGCCAAAACCAGATCACAGGTAAGCAGGACCACAGACTCTAACCGGGTACTGTAGCTAAGCCTGGACATAAGTAAGCTGGACCACAGACTCTAACCGGGTACTGTAGCCAAAACCAGATCACAGGTAAGCTGGACCACGGACTCTAACCGGGTACTGTAGCTAAGCCTGGACATAAAGCCTGGACATAAGTAAGCTAGACCAC
>NW_026028402.1:0-413 GCF_019186545.1 Solanum stenotomum | reverse complement strand
AGAAAATCAGCAACATATTCCCAAATTCTAACTCTCTTAACTCTCTCATCTTTTGTCCGATTTGGGCGATTCAAAAGGCAAAGTTGTGAGATTTTTCGAGGGCAACGCGTTGGTGAGCTCGGATAGTGGTTTGGGGTTCCCGTTTGAGGTAATTTCGCGAAAAACCTGACTGCTGTACCCTTTTTCGAGTCTTTGTTTTTGGAAATTTTGTTTTGGCCATATCTCACTCATTTTAGCTCGGTTTTGGGTGATTCGAAGTCCCACATGTTGAGAATTGTCGTGGCTTCATCGTAGAGTGTTCAAAGAGTGCTGGGCACCTTTTGATTTTCGTTTATTTCGATTTTTGGCTGCTGCAGTAGGGTTCTATTAGTTGTTTAAAGTGGGTTTTCTTACTTGTTGGTTCTTGCTATGTT
>NW_026028401.1:0-335 GCF_019186545.1 Solanum stenotomum | reverse complement strand
CTTTATTCTGCAAATGGTTTGATTAGTGCTTGCTCACTGGTTTTTCGGGAAGAAATAACTATGCTCACTGCCACAATCTACTCTATATCTATGCCAACATATAAACTTTAGTTTAAGCTTTTTTTTTTATTGCTTGTTGAAGCCTCTCTTCTATTATGTAAGTAGAGAGTTAAATGAGTCTATTTCTAGTCCTTAATATTTAGTATAATCCATGAAAAAAGTCAATGTCAGTTGATCATGGTTTAAAAAATAGTTTTGTTGTAGTTTAAAAACCTGTTGAAGTTGGGAATTATTTTTGTACCTAAAGGGCATGTATATGGCTGCTTCTAGTTTGG
>NW_026028400.1:0-9253 GCF_019186545.1 Solanum stenotomum | reverse complement strand
ACACTTTAAGATACAATATTCACCTTTTAGGAGACTATGTTCACTTGTTTTTAGTGCATTGAAATTCTTCTGCTCGTGAAGATATGTTTAAAAGGGCCTTTTTTATGTTTCTAAATGAGAAAAATGTGAAATTTGTTCTAATTGCATGACGGTATATCACTAAGTAGAAGAAGGGTGTCAAGTTTCAAAATTGTTTGACACTTTAAAAATTATTTCTTACCGGTTGTCGGTTGACAATGTTTGATGTTGTGAAAAAGTTTGATGCTGTGAAGAATTACTTGAGCTATAACAAAAAGTGAAAAACCTACGATAAACATAGTAATTGTAATTTACTTTGAAAAAAAATAATTTAATTATGGAAATAATTTTGGTTAGAATCCAAGTATGTTCCTTTTTTTTAGTAAATTGTTGATTTTCTTTTTTCATGAATTATGGTTATTTTATTAAAGTAAGTTACTATGGTTAAATCTCATTAAAAGGAACTGATGATGGTGTAGAAAATTTTTTACACCGACGATGCACAAAACTTAAACTCTATAGATAATTCACTGCATGGTCTCTTAATTTCTTCCTTCCTCCCCACTCCTTTTTTTTTTTTTTTTTTTTGTGTATTATTGATGGTGTAACTTATCATTTGTATAATAAAATGTATAGCATTTGTTAATTGATAAAAATATAAAAAAATTTATATAATATCTAAATAATACAATGCACGTTTCAGCAATAATACAATATATATCTTGCAATTTTTTTAAAGAACCATTCCAAGATTTTGTCAGAAACTTCTTATTTTTGTTTGATTTTGTCAGAAACTAAAATTAAAAAACAAAAATGCAGATCATTTATAATTGTTCAACACATGTTAAACTATATTAATAGTATAAAAAAATTATATGCTCAATAATGTATATAATTTAAATCTAAAAAAAAAAGTTTCAAGGAAATGCCATTTTAAAATATTTACTGAATCTTCTATAAAATTTCTTTTGCCACCCGTCTTTGTCATTCACTATTACGTTCAATTTTTGTACATCGATTGTGTAAAAAATAATTATATAATTTAATCACTTAATTTTACTTTTTTTTATAAATAAATCTATTTAATAATTTCAAAAAGATATTTATATAATCGCATCACACAAATAAATAAAAAATGCACGTTGTAGACTTGTAGCATTACTACAGTTCTTGCATTCATTTGTCCATTATTGAGGATGGTTTGGTCAGAAATTAATTACCTCTATTATTATTTTTTATTTTTGATTAAATTTAACTCTAGTTTCTTCTATTTTTATTCCCATTCGGTATTTAAAGTCCACATCGAAATCTTAAATAAATCCGGATTATGCATTGTAGGGCTTATTTAGATATGACACTCCTGATAGAATTTCCCCTCACACCCAAACCTTGAACCCACCGTGACATCTAATTAAGGATGAAACAGTCTCATGCACTACGATTCATGTTGGTTAATTTGTTCTACCTAAAATGGGGCATCAATTATTTTTATTTAATTTTGGGAGTTATGGGGTGTCCAATCACTTAAATTTGAATGTTTGTGATCTTCATGCAGCCACGTGTTTCTCTTTCATCCAAAAAAATTGTTCAATTAGAAATATATATATATATATATATATATATATATATATAATTTAACATTAAAACATATCTGGAAAAACTTTTAATTTTTATTCTAATTTTAATTTTATCTTCCTTAAAAAACAATCTTAGAAAGAAGGATAAATATGTCCTTATATTATTTTACATATAACTTTCGTTAAAAACCCATAATTGAGATTTGACAATAAAAAGAAGATTATCTACGCAGGGGCGGCTCAGCGTTATTGGGGGCCTCAAACAAAATTTCAATATAAGGCCTAAAATATAAGCAAACCTCATATATGTATTTTAATCAAAAATTGTTTTTCTTACACTATTTAGACGAAAATTATTAGCATTTAATATGTTTTTCAGTTATTAGTTTTAGGTAAGATTTTATCAAATCAACATTGAAAAATATCCTTTGATCAGTGGGACAATTATTATATGAATTGTTAACATAATTTTATAAGTAATAAGTTGACGAATATTAACAAAGATAAGAGTCAGAACCATAGAACTTGACTCAAAAAGTTGATGACTTGGTATACCCCATTTTAATATGCTTGTAGTTATTCTTGAAACTAAAATTTAAAGAAAAGTAAAAAAATTGTAATTCATTTCGTTCAACACTTTTCACTATTAATTGTTATTTTTAACAAAGTATAAAAAATGCTAAAGTGGGTAAAATAATATATTTTTTAAAATATACTTTTTATAATAAATAATCATTTTTTTCTATAAATTTTTTAAACACATAATTTATTCTTGATAAAAAATCTTATTTTTCAAAGCATAGAGCAGGCCCTGTCTACACAATAGACCATTAAGAAAATGTCTAATAGTTCTACTTTACTATGTGTTCAAATATTTAATTGAAATAAATCATAATTTAAATATTTAAATAAAATCTGCTCATAAATTTGAGATTTAGAAATTTACTTGGGAACTCTAAACTACCCAAATAAATAATGACATTATTATGCATTTTTTAGACAAATAACATCTTGAAGAATCTGTATATATGATTTGATTAGATCAACTAACAAGCCTCAAAATAGGAAATTACTTTAAAAAGAAAAGATGAATAGATGCTGAATAAGCACATGAAGTGCACAGCACATCACATCACAGTTACACATTCAACTTCCCACGATTCTAACAAATACAATCAACATAGATTTTAAAATTCTAACTATTTTTTTAGACGTTTACGATAGATTCAAATTATGGACCACATGATCATAAAATAAGAAGGTATAGAGATTGAAAATTATGATTTATGTTAACAGGTAGCATATTATCACGTTTTTTTTTGGCAAGAGAAAGCGGATTATCTTCCCCTTGTTAGTAATAGTAGTAATTCAATAGTCATATAGTCCAAAAAGTCTGATGATAGAGTGTATTAGCAATCATAATGCATGCATTAACTTTATATGTTAGTAATATCTTATTAATTCATAGATCTGACGTCTTAAAACACCGAAAAATTTTTTAATGAAAAAACTTTATGAGGACATCTGTAATGATTTGGGGGAGCATTAGGTATAGACATACCATTTTAAGGCATATTTTTGCATTTACGAGCTAAGTTTTAGAATTACGCAACTTTCTTATTTTTTCATGTGTAATAGCCCATGGATCTGGCGCCTCAACACCCAATTATTTTTTTGAAAAACTTTATGAGAATCTCTGTAACGAGTTGGGGAAACATTGTGTGAAGTCCCACTATTTTTCAGGCATATTTTCGCATTTACGAGCCAACTTTTAGGAATTACGCAACTGTTTTGTTTTTCGTGTGTATTATCCCATTGATTTGGCACCTCAGAGCGAAAAAATATTATGAGAACTTATGTAATAAGTTGGGGAACCATAAGTATAGTCCCACCATATTTTTCAGGAGTATTTTCGCATTTACGATCAAACTACTAGGAATTACGCGATTTTTTTAATTTTCGTATATATTAGCCAATGGATCTGCACCTGGAAGCATAATTTTTTTTCTAAAGAAATTTTATGAGGACCTCTGTAATGAGGAAGAATTACATACAGTCCCACCATTTTTCAGACATATTTTTGCATATACGAGACAAATTTTAGGATTTTCGGGACTTTCTTTAATTTTCGTGTATATTAGCCCATGAATCTAACACATCGGAGCACTCAAAAAATTTTAATGTCTACCTTCGTAATGAGTTGAAGAACTGATACTTACAGTCCCACCGTTTTTCATTTGTATTTTCTCATTTACGAGCCAACTTATAGGAATTACACGACTTTCTTTATTTTTCGTATGTTTTAGCCCATGAATCTGGTGCCTTGGAGCACCCAATTTTTTTTTAAAACACTTTATGAGGTCCTCCGTAATGAGTTGAGGAAACATTATGTACTGTCCCACCATTTTTCAAGCATATTTTCGATTTTAAGAGCCAACTCTTAGGAATTACATGATTTTCTTGGTTTTCGTGTGTATTAGCTCATTGATCTGGCGCATCAGAGCATCCAAAATATTTTTTTTAAAAAAAACTTTAAGAGAACCCCCGTAATGAGTTGGGGAAACATTATGTATAGTCCCATCATTTTCAGGCATATTTTGCATTTATGAACTAATTTTTAGGAATTACGCGATTTTCTTGGTCTTTCGAGTGTATTAGCCCATGGATTTGGCGCCCCCAAGCACCCAAAAAAAAATTTTTAGCCCATGTATCTGGCACTTCGAAACATCCAATTTTTTTTCTAAAAAAACTTTATCAGGACCTCTGTAATGACACGTATACTCACACCATTTTTAACGATTGTTTCTGCATTTACAGGCCATTTTTAGGAATAAACCAAATTTCACAATTTTTCGTGTGTATTAGCCCATGGATCTAAGCCTCGAAGCACCCAAAAATATTTTTTCAAAAAACATTATGAGGACCTCTGTAGTGAGTTGGAGAACCACCATGTATACTCACACCATTTTAAAGCTTATTTCCGCATTTACAAACCCTTTTATAAGAATTATCCAAATCCTTGATTTTTCGTATGTATTAGCCCATGGATTTGACGCCTCGAAGCACTCGAATTTTTTTTCTCAAAAACTTTATGAGTACCTCCATAATGAGTTGGGAAACTACCACATTTACTTTCTCCATTTTTAATGCCTATTTTGACATTTACAAACACTTTTATAAGAATTACCCAAATTCTTTGATTTTTCGTGAGTTAAATGCTCATGGATCTGTCGCCTAGGAGCACCCAAAATTATTTTCTGAAAAACTTTATGGGGACCTTCGTTATGAACTGGGAACCATCACGTATACTCACACCTTTTTTTAACGCATATTTCTACATTTATAGACCTTTTTTTAATTACCCAAATTTCCAATTTTTCGTGTGTATTAGCCCATGATCTGGCGTCTAGGAGCACCCAAAATTATTTTCTAAAAACTTTATTAGGACCTTCATTATGAGTTGGGGAACCACCACGTACACTCACACCTTTTTTTAACGTCTAATTCTGCATTTATAGATCTTTTTTAAGAATTACCCAAATTTCATAATTTTTCGTGTGTATTAGTCCATGAATCTGGCGCCTCAGAGCACCTAAAAAAATTTCTAAAAAAAATTATGAGGACCTCCGTAATAAGTTGGGGAACCACCACGTATAGTCACACCATTTTTAAACGCCAATTTCTGCATTTAAATTCCCTTTTTTAAGAATTACCCAAAATTTTCTCATTCTCAAGAGGAATGCATGAACAAAACTGCCCTTCCATATAGATCGTCGTGGCATGAACGAATTTCTTCGCTTCGATTCCGCCCCTAAAGCTAGCTCCTACTCCTCCTCCTTCTCTTTTAGGATAGGATCCTCATTGGTCCTTTTTACATAACACTCTCGGCCACCCAAGAGGACTGACTATCTTTCTCTTTATACGCAATATCTTGAAAGGCAAAGAAAAAGATTTACCGTGGCCTTATGTTGGCATGAGATTCGTGTGTATTAGCCCATTGATCTGGCGCCTCGGAGCACCTAAAAAATAATTCTGAAAAAAAATTATGAGGACCTCCGTAATGAGTTGGGGAACTACTATGTATACTCACACCATTTTTAAAGCTTATTTTTGTATTTACATACCTTTTTTAGGAAATATCCAAATTCCTCGATTTTTCGTGTCTATAAGCCCATTGATCTGGTACCTCGTAGTACCAAAAAAAATTTGAAAAAACTTTATGAGGACCTCTGTAATGAGTTAGGGAACCACAACGTATACTCACACCATTTTTAAACGCCTATTTTCGCATTTACAGGCTCTTTTTAGAAATTACCCAAATTTCTCAATTTTTTGTGTGTAATTAGTCCATTGATCTGGCGTCTCGAAGCACCTAAGAAAAATTTCTGAAAAAACTTTATGAGGACCTCTGTAATGAGTTGGAAACCACCACGTATACTCAGACCATTTTTTTAACGCCTATTTCTGCATTTACAGACCTTTTTTTTTTAGTAATTACCCAAATTTCTCGATTTTTTATATATATATTAGCCCATGGATCTAGCGTCTCAGAGCACCCAAAGTTTTTTCTGAAAAAACTTGACGAAGAGCTTTATAATGAGTTGGGAACAAGTATGTATACTCACACCATTTTAAAGCCAATTTTCACATTTACAGACCTTTTTAAGCAATTACCCAAATTACTCGATTTTTCATGTCTATTAGCCCATTGATCTGACGCCTCGTAGCACCTAAAAAAAATTTTGAAAAAAACTTTATAAGGACCTCCGTAATGAGTTGGGGAACCACCACATATACTCACACTATTTTTAACGCTTATTTTCGCATTTACAGACCCTTTTTTTAGAAATTACCCAAATTCCTCGATTTGTGTCTATTAGCTCATGGATTTGGCGTCTCGGAGCACCCAAAAATAATTTCTGAAATTTTTTTTATGAGGATCTGTGTAATGAGTTGCAGAACCATCACGTATATTCAAACAATTTTTAAGGCCTATTTCCGTATTTATAAGCCCTTTTTAAAGAATTACTCAAATTTCTCGATTTTTCGTGTGTATTAGCTCATGGATCTAGAGCCTCTGAGCACCCAAAAAAACTCTGAAAGAATTTTATGAGGACCTCCGAAATTAGTTTGCCACGTATACTCACATAATTTTTTAACATATATTTCTGCATTTACAGGCTTTTTTAGGAGTTACCCAAATTTCTCGATTTTTCGTGTTTATTATCCCATGTATCTGACGTTTTGGAGCACCCAAAAAAATTCCAGAAAAAAATTATGAGGACCTCTGTTGTGATTTGGGGGAACCACCACATATACTCACCTCATTTTTAACGTCTAGTTCCGCATTTACAAGCCTTTTTTAGAAATTACCCAAATTTCTCAATTTTTCGTGTGTATTAGCCTATGGATCTCGCGCCTCGAAACACCTAAAAAAATTCTAAAAAAACTTTATGAGGACCTCTGTAATGAGTTGGGGAACCAACATGTATACTCACACAATTTTTAACGTCTATTTCTACATTTACATGCCCTTTTTAGGAATTACCAAATTTTCACGATTTTTTGTGTGTAATAACCTATGGATTTGGCGCCTCGGAGCACCCAAATATTTTTTTTGAAAAAACTTTATGAGGACCTTTGTAATGAGTTGGGGAACCACCACGTATACTCACNTTGGAATATTTTATGAATATTTAAAAATCGTCTCCAAAAGATTTTATTTCTTACTTAAATATTTTAACTTAATCCATGAGTTAATATATAAGTTAGGTTTATATTTTGAGTTAATTAGTTTATAATTAAATTAATTATTATATTTTGTTAAGATTAAGAAGCTCATTAATTAATTTATATTAACTCATCTTGTTTAGATTTTAGTCGAATTCACCAATTAAATTCTATTTGGCTACAATTGAAATTTATTTGGTTATATTTCTATTGTAAATCTAGCCACTATTTTACCTCCCTTTAAAATCAATTGCAAGACCATTTTGGGCCTTTTTCCTTAAACCATTTCAGCCCACTCCATTCTCTCTTCATTTTCCAGCAGCCCACTAACTCTTACAACAATAACCCAGGCCCAACACTCTTATAACAAATAACCCAGCAGCAATATACAATACATACAGTACCCAGCAGTGTACAATACCAGTACGCATACCCGACCCAGACCCCTGCGCGTTTTCTTCCTCGCAGCTTCAGCAAACGTGAGCAGAAGTCCAAAACGACCCCACTCCCCCATCTTCTCCGGCAGTCGCATCAATCCGGCAAATCCGGAGAAAAGTCGCAACTCTGACCCATCAGCAGCAGCTCCAAACGGCACCTGCAGCAGCCATCACTTAGTCGTCCCCTTTTTCCCCCTTTTCACGAAGTTCCAGAGCAAATACAAATCCCCTTTTCCCCCTCTTCAAGGATTTTCCCATCCTTTTACTGTTTTCTCGAAAAGAGCTTTTTAAATTCAAAAATCTTCCCGTTTCTCCCCCAATTTCTAGTCGCCATTTTTTTTTAATATATATTCAGCTCATTTAGTCACTATGGGGCAGAGGGGGGAGACACAAAAAAGAAAAAAAAAATATATATACAGAGAGAACAGCCTGAAAAAAAAAAGAAAAAAAAAGAAGAGAGTTTGAGTCTTTTCTATTCGAATTTGAAGTTATTTTATTTTTTGAAGCTCATCAAAATCTGCTCACAATGGTGGAAGTTGTTCGTGGTTAAGCTCATCGTTCCAGTCGCTGCCCGAAAAAAGGTAACCTCACTTCCTTTTGTATTCCGTTTCAATGTAGCATATTTTGTGTGCTCGATACTCTATGTGAAGATTGTTCACAAAAGTGCGTTGGTTCTGTCCTTAGTTGACAGCCTTTTCGTATATTTTGAGCTAATACTAGAGTGTTGTTAAATATTTTAGCTGCTGTGATAGCTTAGGTATTAAGATATAAAGTCATTTTACTTATGCGATTTAGGCATTGTCTATGGAAAAACCTTAATGAAAAAGTGTGAAAATTATTGCTTTGTTATTTTGTATTCCTTGCTGTTTAGAAATGAAGGATTTGACTAGGAAAATATGTTGAGTTTATGTGCTTAACTTCTAGTTATTTAAGAAAGTTGGTATTTGCTTTCAAATCAGCAAAAAATTGATTTGCTGCCTTTGATGAAATTATACCATTAAAGTTTGTTTTGTAGTAGTTATTTAAGAATTAGTTAATATTTTAATCTTCGCTTTCTTCAATCTTGTTTCATTATTTTGTTTTCCTTTGAAGTTTACTTCCGGTTAATGTTCACATGTGTATGTTTTAAGTGTTGATCATGTTTAGGAGATTGATCTCTTGTTCACAATTAAGTCTCATGCTAGTGATAATTATGGGAATATCTCTTTGATTATTCTTTTTTTTGTTTTCTTCTTTAATCCTCCCTTTAAGTGATGTATGTCCCTTGATCTACATAATTCATAATTATTTAGGTCTTAAGCTCTCTACTGTTACTTTGTGTTTAATTTAATAGAGAATTTATGAGTTTACTAATCTTTATCCTTTTATTTACATGTGATGTGTATTTGAGTCCAAGGTGGACTCCTTTACGTGCATTTTTCGAGTCGGACCGACACCAAACATCTCCGTTTTCTCGAGTCAGCCTTTATACAAAGTTTGGAAGCTGAGATA
>NW_026028399.1:0-553 GCF_019186545.1 Solanum stenotomum | reverse complement strand
ACATCTAAGAGATCTTTATTACTCATAAAAAAAATTGAATAAAATAATTTTCTCCTAATTAATAGGTAAGTGGCCATGAAATCATTTTCACAAAATTACTTAGCAGCCAAATATGAGCATTATGTCCTTGTTGGTTGGCTATCTGAACTCTCACCTTGGTTCGATTCTTCATATTGTATCCCCCTACAATTTTGAAAAAGTCAAAAATATTTTTTCATTTAATAATTATTTTAGATAATTGAGGTTTTGTTCAAACTTTTAGAGAAAAAATAAATATTTTTTAATAGTAACATAAGTTGAAAAAGTAGTTATTTTCCATAAATACTTTTGAAACTTTGATCAAGGACAAATTTCTAGGCTGATTTTTAAATAGATTGAACAGACACAAGCTACTACTATCTAAAAATCTTTTTCTCAAAAAACATTTTTTAAAATAAATTGATCTTACAAATTTAATCCAACATGCTAGTACTAATCTACATATCAATTAAGCAAATGTTAATGTGTTTAGAACAATGTTTTATTAGTAATTATCACTCTCATCACGTTTTCT
>NW_026028398.1:0-928 GCF_019186545.1 Solanum stenotomum | reverse complement strand
GGTGGGTGGATTTCTTTTTTTTTTTTTCATTATATATATAAAGTGGGACCATTACTTTTTTTTTAAAATAACTTAATGCGCTTTCAAAAAAAATTCTTTTCTTTTTTTGCCACATCATCCGTTAGGATGGTATTAAATTCACGCGAAATGAGATAAGGGGGGTAAATAATTACCCATAAAGTTTAAGTACTAAAGTAAGTTTTCGTGCCAAGTATAGGTTTTTTTTTTTATGTATTTTCCCTTTATAATACCAAAAAGATGTCAATTATATATATTCCCATGCACATTTAACGTACCATGCTTAATACTAGCTTAGCTAGCTAGCTAGTACTAGAAGAACCAATGCATGCATCCTTTGCAGAATTTATCAATTGTTGGATCATATCATGACTACTCTATTTTCCTTCTTCCTCACTGTTTTTTTCTCAAAACTTGTTTATACACAAATATTTTGGTTCCCATCACAAAGAATTTATATATATAGCTCGATCTATACACTCTCAAATTAATGGAATTAAAAATAGAGGCCTACCCCACCAAAAGAAAACAAAGTCACAAACATACAAGTGGCAGGGGAGATCGGAGGGATCGGACCTTTTTACTTATTACAGAGTTTAAGAATATAAAAATATTTTTTTGTGTTTTATCGTCCTGGTTAAACTATCAAAAAAACATCTTAACTAATTTTGTGCTATTAAATTTGTCATGTCATTTTTATAAGAAAATGTATTTAAATATAAAATAAGAATGGATTAAGATTAAAAACTTGCATAGAAAAAATATTTTTTAAAACAAACAAAAAATATAAGTAATAAGAAGCGTTAGTTGAAATATATAGATGAATGAAGTACTAATTACTAATTGAAAATAACATGAAAACTAGTAAAACAAAATAAAAGGAAAAAAAAAAACATATTTGTGTGCTTAC
>NW_026028397.1:0-486 GCF_019186545.1 Solanum stenotomum | reverse complement strand
TGGATTTTGTGAGAACAGATACCAGGGGAATCCCAATAATATCTGCAATAGTCCACCCAATCGCTCGCTTGAACTTCTTTAATACAGTCACCAAACACTCTACTTGTCCTGCATTCAAATCTGCTGCAATGATGACTGGCAAAGTACTCTCTTCGCCTAAATATACATACCTCAAGTGCGGTGGTAGAGCTTTGAGCTCTAATTTCGGGGCCTCCACAATAGATGGTCTTGTGGGTGGGGACTCGCGATTCTTCATGTCGAGCTCATACTTCTTTGGTTTGGACCGGTATTCACACCTATCAAGTACGGTTACCAACTCTTCATACTCGTCAATACCATCACTATCAAAATTCATCATAACTGCTGCTAGTGCCTCAACGCCTAATCGCTCTTCAATTTGCACTTCTGACCCACTCTCCACTCTGTAAGTTATAGCAGATACTGTTTGTAGCTCACCGTTCTGCTTTATGGATCTACAGATATTGA
>NW_026028396.1:0-852 GCF_019186545.1 Solanum stenotomum | reverse complement strand
TTTGTGTTAGTTACTAATCTTTTTTTTTTATATAAAAAACGATTGACCTAGGAGCGTAACCGCACACAAGATCACTTTTTTAGAAATGAATACACACCAAGGATCGTAACCGAACACATGGTGGTATTTAAAGTTTATTTTATTTTTCTAAAAAATAAATTGTAATTTATGACTCAAATTTTATTTAACAATAAGAAAAGAAAAAAAAAAGAAAAAAGAACTTGTTGCAACATATAGACTTGAACAAAGATTTTTTTTTAAAAATGAAATAAAAATAAAATAAATATATTAAGTGTCACTACTTGATGATAACAACAAAAAGAAAAAAAGGTATATATTCTTTTTTTTTTTAAAAAAAATATTGACTAGGCTCCTTTTAAAACAACTAGTGATGTACTAAAAAAAAATTATATTGATATAATTTCAGAAAAAACGACCACTTTAATAAAATTTTTGGTTTTTCATAAAATGGTCATATGTTTTCTTTTGAAAAGAAAAATTACAAAAATAGCCTTTTTTATCTAATAGTTAAATTACTAATCAAAGTAGCCGGTTTTGTATTTCGTTTCAATAACCATTTTATATATTTATTTAAGAGAAAAAAAACTGAATTTATGAAATGATCAAATTTACATTATTTTTGCGAAAATGACCAGATTTACATTTTTTGCAAAAATGGCCAGATTTACACTTTTTGCAAAAATGACCAGATTTAGTTTTTTTTTTTTTTTNAAAAAAAACAGCCTCTTTTTTTCCTTTCTTAGAATGACCAGAAACTAAAAAACTAAAAAAGAGACTTTGAGATTTTTTTTTTATTTTTTTTTAGCAAAAAGCATGGGATATGCATCAACT
>NW_026028395.1:0-336 GCF_019186545.1 Solanum stenotomum | reverse complement strand
TCGAGCTATCCAATATTTACAGAAACTCAATCATAATGTGTTACCCACTTAATCTATTTGGAGTAACATAATACCGAGTTGCACTAGGGTTCAGCGTACCCATATAGTCCCAGAACTACGAGCCACGTAGGTGTAANAAGCCCCCTCTGTGGGCAACACCAGTTTAGTGATCACGCCAATATGCCTCTATACCTCTGGCAGGGTATATTAAGTCCTCTCGATGGGGCGTATACATCGGACTCCACAGTTAGCTCACGTTGTTTTATGTCGGTTATTAGTAGCTCCCACAGTTCAGTCAAACTCTATTGGATTGACCATATTTCAGTACAGTCAGTA
>NW_026028394.1:0-2709 GCF_019186545.1 Solanum stenotomum | reverse complement strand
ATTTAATATTTCAATCATTAACTATAATATTTTTTGATAAAAAGTTTAACAAAAAAATTATATCTGAATATTTTCAAAATATTTTGTATTTAATTTGGCATTATTTAGATTATACATAGTTTTCATAATAGTGTATTCTATGAATACTAGAAATAGAAATCCTTCTCAAGGACGGGTTCAATATTTTTTATTCTTAACTTTTTCTACATAATTTTTAAATAATATATATTACTCTATATGTCCAAATTTACAAGGCATAAATAGAATTCAAAGAGTCGACCAAATTTTTATATGTCTTTCAAATATTTAAAGATGTTAATTATTGTGATTTATAGTATTTTATGTCATAAAATATATGTTACTTCTTTTGTCCCAGTTTTTGTGGTACCAGAAGAATTTTGAGAGTCAGTCGAATTTTTTGAAAAAAAATTCTATAATTTTATAATAATCAAAAGACTAAAAAATATAATAAATAAAATAAATAGAAAAAATATAGAAACGAAATAAATGCTTGTGTCTAGCACCAGGCACATCGATAGAGAGGTGCCTACATCTAGACTTCTCCGCATAGTACTAAAGTAATGTACTCTTTAGAGAAAATAGATAAACTAGTACTGAAAATTTTTCACCTGTCGTATATTCATTTTGTCTAATTTCTTCGGTTATTGCACTACATTGGGTTTTATATCAACTATTTTCTTTCAATATTTCCTTTAAAATTAAAGAAATATAAACACAAAAATTGAAAATAAGATGTAATGAAAACAAGAATTGAGTTCTTTCATGCTATGTTTAATATAAAGAAAAATGTTGTCAAGAAAAATATGAAATTTTCTTACTTATTTTTTGTTGTTTGAAATTACAACACATATGATGTTTTTTATTCTTAATGGAGAATAATTTAAATATGTACCTAAGAACCTAAGATATGTTATATCTAGAGTACATCATAAATAATATTAAAGAAATAACAAGATTAAAACCTCTAGCAAAAGAATATTATAATAAAATCCTTACTGAAAATTAATATAAGAGGGATGAAGTCCACACCTACGAAAAATGGTATCAGAGCTATGGATGAAGAGAAATATAAGAATCATACTAGTAGAAAGTTAAGAAAAATAAAAAGAAAATTAAACAAATTATATCCAAAATATAAACAACTCAATATCACAAAAATTGATAACGACAAATTACATCAATTAATAGATAATATATCTAAAATAGAATATAAATATATTCAATATTTAAAGATACAATGAATAACGAAAATAACGAATATAGACAAAAACTTACTAAAATAATTATAGCAAAAAGACAAGAATTGAGACATAGGTAAAATAGAGTTAACAATAATATATTTGCAGGAATTTGTGAAAAATCAATAGTAGCACAAAGAAANCGAGAATAACGAATATAGACAAAAACTTACTGAAATAATTATAGCAAAAAAACATGAATTGAGACATAGGAAAAATAGACTTAACAATAATATATTTGCAGGAATTTGTGAAAAATCAATAGTAGCAAAAAGAAAAACTATTTTATACATACAGATACAAATAGAAAACTTAGAATATAAACTACAACACAATTTATCAATGAATAAAGAAGAATACACAATAGATGAAAAAACATATGAAAACTATGACGGATTAAAAATAAAGATAATATTTTCTAATCTAGAAAGAAGATATAAGAAAATAGGTGACAATCTAAGTTTAATGTTAGAAAGAGAAACGGTAAAACTAAAAGATAGTTTAGCTGCTACGATAAGAATAACAAAAGAAAATGAAGAAATAGATAGAAAAATGAAGATTAAAAAAATAAAACAACAAGCAAAAAAAGAAGTACAACAATTAGAAGAAGTAAATAATACTAAAATAATAGAACTAGAAAAAGATCTGGCAATATTGAAAAAAATGTATGAAATTAAACAAAAAGAAAAAGAACAAAAAACAAATTAGCTAATGAGATAAATAGATTTAAAGAAAAATTGCAATTAGAAGAAGAACTAGAAGAAAAAGAAGAAAATAACCAAGATAATCTACCTGAAATAAGAATTGATGAAATAAACGACGATGATCTAGATGAACAACATTCAGAAACAAGCGAAACATATACGAAACTTTTAGCAAACATGGATAATACAAAGAATTTAGAAGTAAATGCAGGAGACGTAGACATGGATGAAAAATCTAATACATCAGGAATAAAAAATCCAAAAAATTTAAAATATTATAATGTAAACTATGAACAATATGATAAAGAAAAAACTATATGGGATAAAAGATTGAATAAAAAATGGACACCTAAACCAATAACTGAACAACATAATTTTTTAGATTTAGACTGTGTAGCAGATATAAATAAAACAATCCAATTATGAATGAGATCTATAACAAAACAATTAATAGATAACAAAATAGGAATGACAGAAACCTGGACACCAGGATATATAGAAAGAACACTTATAGGAACAGTAAAATTATGGCTACAAAATTTATCAGAGGAAAGTTTAAAAACATTAAGAAGTAACAAAAATTTTGTCACGACCCGATTTCTCAAGTCATGATGGCACCTACTATAACCCACCAGTAGGTAAGCCAACCCGTAACCCGGAACAACAAGTAATGGGTCTAAGGGTAGAAACTAAACAAGAGTAGACAAATAACAATAAAAACAGGCAGAAGCAAACCAAAAACATAT
>NW_026028393.1:0-2110 GCF_019186545.1 Solanum stenotomum | reverse complement strand
GAGATTGACTTATGACGGCAGATAATCCCTTTATTAAGAAACGATTATTGGGCCACAACAAAACAAAAAAATAGGCCTGATTAGTGCGCTAAAATCTCCTGAGAAAATAACCAATTTTTAATACAAAAAATAATATTTAAATAAAATTATTTTAGCTGAAATATGGAACAATTCCAGCGTATGGTGGAGTTAATATCTTAAATGGTCACTCAACTTTGAATTGTTCACTTAGAAAGTCATTCAACTTTGAGTTATTCTCTTAGAAAGTCACTCAACTTTATTTTATAACTCAAAAGTCACTAAACTATTGATGTTTCACTTAGAAAGTCACTCAACTATTGATATTTCACTTAGAAAGTCACTCAATCAATTTAAATAATTTTTTCATAAAATTTTATTGAAATTCATTTTTTATGTTAAACTACTTTTTTAAAGAAATAATAAGATATTTATTTTAATTATTTTGTTAATCCAAATTATTTAATTATAATTTTTTTGGAAAACTTACTGTAGCAATTGACCCAATAAAAAAACTTTTTCCGTTTTATCAATTATATAACTGGAATTAAATATGTTAAAAAATGATCCAAAAAAGAAGAAGAAGTTGGAATTGATAAGAAGTACACTTGTGCGGAATTTCAAAATGTATAACAACTTTTGAAGTGAAACTTGTGCGGAATTTCAAAATGTACAAGTTCAAACTCAAGGAAAGATATATGGAATTTAAACTTGTCTAATATTTTTATGAAGTTTGAAATCAATAGTAATGGCAGAATTTTGAAATAGATATCATTAGTAAAATAATATTTCTATATATAAAAAACTTTATGATTGTATCCTGGAGTTTGAAGAACAAAATTTGGGTTCAAAAAAATTGTACTAGGAAATTATATTTTTAAAGTCAGATTGGAACTCTAGCACATACTCACCTTGCATATTGAGCTGGAGTGTCACTTGTTTGAATTTTTTTGAAATCTCAACAAATTGTGCTGGAATTTGACTCATTAGAGCTTCGAGGTTCAACATACCATATTAGTGTTTTTCGTGTTATCCTAATATTATTTCCACATTAAAGAATGTTTCTATATGCTGAATAGTTTTGAGATGGTGATTAAAACTTAATTAACCATCCTAGTGGATATTTATCAATGTATCTCCTCTCCGTCCCTTTTTATATGCCATCTTTTTACTTTGCACTTGAATTAAGAAATGATGTAATTTTACCCTTCTACACTTATTTAATGTTTTCTTAAGTCAACTTTATAATAAATGATGAATATGTTAGATTTCAAAAATATAAATGCGTTTGGATGACTATTTAAATTTTTGAGTTTATTTTTGGAGCCAAATTTTTTCACCAATTGATCCAAAAAATTTGAAAAATCAAGTTTTTCCCACCTCAATTTTCCTATATATTTTGTGTAAAATATTTTTTTTATATAAATTCTTAAAGCAAACATGACAACATCACAAAATATTCAAATTTCATTACTTCAAATTGATCTAAATTTTCCTATTGAATATGATGTTATTGATAATGAAATTAGATGAGAAATTCTTGATCTTAATATAGTTGTAGATATAACCGCCGACATGAATTTTAGTTCTA
The DNA here is from genome assembly GCF_019186545.1 of Solanum stenotomum. NCBI lineage: Eukaryota > Viridiplantae > Streptophyta > Magnoliopsida > Solanales > Solanaceae > Solanum > Solanum stenotomum. The sequence continues at coordinate 501 of NW_026028393.1, read as the reverse complement.
ATTCGACAAATCATTTGTTTTTTTATTAAACACCGAGGCGCATGTTGAAGAAAATCTGAATACAAATATTGGTTTGTTGTTTTGTTTAAAAAAAATTCATCCTTTATTTTTAATTTGTTTGTTGATATTTTTTTTCAAAATCAGATTTTATAGAATAGGTAGTGAATAAAGAAAATAGTTAATTAATGAATGGCGTACTCTCTCCCAATGAATATTAATTACTTGTAGATTTCTTAGGTTGATCAAAGTAAATTAACTAATCTATCAAGGGTATAATAGATAAAATATGGTAATGTATGCATAAATTTTATAAAATGACAAGTATTGTGGTTCACATATAAAATGAGATGGAGGGAGTATATGTTAAAATGGCATATTTGTCTCTAGCAAATTAATGATAATTCTCATCCTATTTTCGTATTTGAAAAATAATATATAATTCAAAAATTAAGAAAATTTTCTCCATAGATCCTCCCCTGCTATCGTCTTAGTAGTTAGTAT
>NW_026028392.1:0-545 GCF_019186545.1 Solanum stenotomum | reverse complement strand
GCTTTCTTTAATAGTTTTTACCAAATCAATGAGACTATTAGTCCAAGGTTTTTTATGATCCTTTTTTAGCCTGTCATATAACGGAGCTAAGTCGCGAGACAAATTCTTGTAGAAGGGAGAAATATAATTAAAACTTCTCAAAAACCGCTACAAATTGCGTTCTATCAACAATAACATCATGAAATTTTTACGCGAATTCAATAGATCGTTGTATAGGAGTAATTTTTCCTTGACAAATTAGATGACCTAAAAATCTAACTTCTGTTTCGAAAAGACTCATTTTTGGTTTAGAAATTACCAAACCATTTTGAATGACTATTTTTTTTTAAATGTCTAAATGCTTAATATGCATTTCTAGAGTTTTTGAATAAACCAAAATATCATCAATATAAACTATGATGAAATCCAAATAAGGATTAAAAATATCATTCATAATCTTTTGAAATTCGGAGGGAGCATTTTTTAAACCAAAGGGCATTTCATTACATTCGTATTGTCCAAACGGATCATTAAATGCCGTTCTATAAGAATGGTCTTTAAATATT
>NW_026028391.1:0-545 GCF_019186545.1 Solanum stenotomum | reverse complement strand
CCCGTACTAGGACCACCCTGGTGATACAGGCCTCCCTCAGAAGCAGGTAATGCTGCCTGAACAGGACGACTGGACTGACCCTGCTGGAACCTCTGGCGGGGCCTATCATAGGAGTCTCTCCCTCTAGTCTGGGACCCGCTGTAGCTGCCCTGGTAGCGTGCCCTCTTATCGCTGCCCCCTTGGGCCTCGCGATGAATATGTTCCATGGATCGGGCATGGTCAACTACATCAAGAAATGAACGGCCGGCAGAAACTAAATGCTCTGTGTCGACCCTCAGACGGTACCGTAACCCACGTACAAAACAACGAACTCTCTCCTCCTCCGTGGGTAGGATCATGGTAGCATGTCGAGACAACTCATGGAATGTCGTCTCGTACTCTGAGACAGTAATAGGGCCCTGCTCCAATCTGGAGAACTGATCACGAAGCCTATCCCTGACACTCCGTGGCATGAACCGGGCTAAGAAAGCCTCTGAGAACTCACTCCAAGATACAGGAGGCGATCCAACTGGCCTGAACTCTCGATACGAGCGCCACCACTGCCT
>NW_026028390.1:0-220 GCF_019186545.1 Solanum stenotomum | reverse complement strand
CTATCGTTCATGTGTTACAATTTAATCCTGCATCTCAGTTACCTATCAAACTGCAAGGTAACCTCAATTTCTCAACTTGGAAAGCCCAACTTGTGATGCTACTCAATAGCCATCAACTTATGGGACATCTTGACGGATCAAAACCGGCACCACCAATGAATCTTATCCACGATAACATTCTACTGCCTAATCTTTGGTATCAACTCTGGTTCTCTCAGGA
>NW_026028389.1:0-1768 GCF_019186545.1 Solanum stenotomum | reverse complement strand
AATATTATATTACTATATATTTTGTAATTTCTAATGACTATTGGTCCTAACTAGAGTAACTAATAAATATATTTTCTTTTCTACCCTTAGCATCCCTCATATTTTCATTTTTGACTTTGTCGTTTTACTTTTCACTCCAAATTTCAATCTAGTGTCCATCCAGCCGCCGCACCTCCTCTTCCAACTCCAAGTTGTAGGCGCAGCGTCCGTTTCAATTTTTTATTTCTCGTTTTAATTTTTTTGTTTTCACTTTTTCGTTCAAAATTTTAGGCTCCAGCAATTTGCAGTGTTCGTCCGTCGGCTAGTGTTGTCTGCCTGTCACCAAACGGCGTCCACCTAACGCGATCTAACACAGGCGAACTATAGTACTACATCATTCAAAATTGAATTTAATAAGTCGAATCAAACTGAACCGAATTAATTCGATTTGGTGTTTAATACAACAAACTCAATAACCGAAAATCAAAAAAATTAAAGAAAAAAAAATCCGAAACCAAATCGAACTATCGAATGCCCACCCCTAATTCTTGTATTTCCACCTCTCTTTGTATTTTTATATTTTTATGAGGTGTCAGGAGACTCTATTTATTAGATTTATATATGCATTTTTCTCTTTTGTTTTTCCATCTCTGTCTCCCTATATTTTTTAAGGACTGAGGTGTCATATGATTGCATTTGTTATATTCATACTTGCATTTTGCCTATATCCTCTGTCACCTCCCTCCTCTATCTCTTTTTCTATTTTGTATTTTTACTTTCTATGTCAATATTTTTTTGAGGTGTCAGGCGATCGCGGAGTTAAAACAATCTCCTTTTCATAATTTTTTTAAAAAAAACAAAGCAAGCAAGAAAGAAGGTATTAAAATGTTGTAAAATAAAAAAAGAAAAAACTAAAATGGGTCATAAAACTCAAAATAATTACATGTTCATACCCAATCCAAAGTAATTCAAGAAATACTCATTCTCTCAAAAAAAAAAATTACAGCTCATACACCATTCATTAAGATTGATAATTTTCGCTTAACAGATACTAAATTAGTATCATATATAGTATTGGTATTATTAAAGCTGATAATTTCACTTTACTGATACTAAATCAGTATATATGTGTTGTATTAGTACCATTAAGGTTTCTTATTCAAAAATTACTCATTAATCAATGATAATACAAGAGTATATATGTATATTGTTGTGGTATCATTAAAGTTTCTTGTTCAGAAATTACTTATTTATCAATGATACTGTAAGAGTAGGGGTGTGCATCAGTCGGTTCGATTTTATATATTATCGGTTCGGTTTACCGGTTTTCGATTTTTAAATACGCTAAACCAATAATCAAACCAATAAGATATTTTTTATCGGTTTTCAATTTATTGATTTTGGTCCTTAACGGTTTGGTTTTCGGTTTAACCAATAAGAAAAGTGTAAATTTCATATATGACATATATTATATTAATATTTTCGAGTTATAGCGACTTTCAAGTTATAACATTAAAAATTTCAGGTTCTAACAAATTATTAAAAAAAATGTTTTTAATAATTGAAAAAGGTTGTTTAAAAAAAATAAAAAAATAAAAGAAGAATTAAAAAAAAAGGGGGAATTGATGGTAAAAAGGTAAAAAAATTGAAATTGTGGTGTTAATTTAATTTGAATTTAGTGTAGATAATTAATAATTGGCACGAAATAAGGGATTCAACCTAATTAAGATTATTTAGTATCCTTAATTCACTCAAATTAGGTAAAATCAAATAAAAATCAGATTTTATC
>NW_026028388.1:0-13431 GCF_019186545.1 Solanum stenotomum | reverse complement strand
TTTCCAGATTCTGAACTGTTTTTTTTTCCCAAAAGTGACTACTTCCAATTTATGCTTAAACTTTAAAAATTCATACGTTAGGCTCTAGTTTCACCTATCTATTTTTAGGGTCGCTACAGGGGAGAGGGGGGAGGGGGGTGGGATTGACGTATGGGAGGTTTGGAGTGTAACGGTAAACAAGGAAGTCTAATCTATGTAAATCCCTAAAAATATGTAACTGATAATTTCAGTTTTAAAAAAGGAACTGAAATCAAATTAATTACATATTATTAATTAATAATATAAAAATATAAATAGATTAATCATTTATTAAATAAATTGAAATTGATTTTTGAATAAAATTAAATTTAATTGATATGTCATAACCCGTAAATAAACTATTATAAGTAAGAATTGTTTAAAAATATGTTTAAAACCCGTAAAATTGACTTTTAAATGTGTATATGGTGTGAATTTTCCTAAATTTTACCACCAAAGGATGTGGTACAACCGAAGGGACTCCTCCTTCTTTAATCAAATGTCACGATTTCAAGTCTTTGATATGAAAAAATCTTTGACAGAGAGTACTTTCTGTAAATGGAGTACTCTATGCTACGAGAATCTAAATTAGTCAAATTTCAATACAAATATCGTACATGTATCATTAACTTTTAAATTCTAAATTAAATTCGTTTGTAGATAATTACAAGAAAGTTTGATAAATGAAGCAAGTTGAGAGTGATAGCAAAGTTGAATTAAAGTCAAAACAAACGACCAATAAAGAAATGAAACGATTGTATTGTATGGAGAAGTAAAGTGAATCCAAATAAAGTAAAACTCATACATTTCTGTTAAATTGTCAAAATCACTTGTCAATTTGTGGGGGAACCACTCTTTAAATGGTGTTTGCCTAATTAGTTTGTTTATATATCCAATCAAATAATGGTTATATATAGCTAATAAGTCGTTATAGCTAATTAAAAGCCTAAAAAATATCATAACAAAAAATCATTAACACTCTTTATTTTTTGTGTGGTTGTAAATCCTCTAACCAATACTTCATTAATCATCAATTATGATGAGTTGTGATAGAATGATTAGAGTTATTTCGTTTTTAATCAAAAGTCTTGATACGTGTCGAAATATTGAAAATGAATATGTTTCAATAGGCAGCACTTCATCCGCGTTAGCGAGTCTACTCGCAATGATATTTTAATTAGTCTCAATGGAGAATTAACACTAAATGATTTAACAAAACAAAAGATATATATACGTCATTAGTACAAAAATATAAAGACGGTAAAATTGATGTGATCAACTGGACAAATACAATGTTTAGAACCCCATATAATAATTAATAGGAAAATTTTCAAAAATATACTATCCCACATAAAACATTATGTTATATTGTCATATTTATTATTTATATAATATATAAATATTATACTTTAGAAAAAACATTATATATAATGAATTAATCCTCAGCTAGAAAGAAAGATTTTTTTACCGTGAATATGTATGAAATTTATGCTATAAAACATGTTTTTTCTCTTTCATTTTCCACTGAACATCTCATGATTGAAAAAAGGGAAAAGGGTTAAAAATGCCGTTAACGTATCCCAAATGGTTCAAAAATGTCCTCCATTCACCTTTTGGTTTAAAAATGCCCTCAACGTTTTTTTAAGGTTTAAAATTGCCCTTTTTTAACAGCCGGCTGACATGGCAAATGATGAGTCATTAAATTACACAAATGGCTTCATCTTATTGGTCCGCCTAATTTTTTAAAATCCAGCCCAACAATCCAACCCATCTATGCTACAAAAACTCGACCCAACCAGCAACCCGTTTACATATTAACCTAACATATCTTTGAACTCCATTTTAGTGCGATTCTCGGTCTTTTTTTGTAGCAGCCGAGGATGGTAGTTTAGGGTTGCAAATCACAACACCTTCGAGGTGCGAATGAAATTGTGTCATTTTGGAATGGTGGTAGCAGTTGAGGATGATAGATCATGGAGGGGCTTTTCCATTTTGGAATTGCTAGCTCTGTTAGCGAGTTGACTAACTGTGTCATTGAAATAAATGGTGAAAGAAATGGATCATAAGGAAGAACAACCCAAAAATTTAATGACGAAAAATGCATAGAATTGCAAGCATCCTCAGAATTAACATGTCGACATTGAAAATTTTTCATTATAGCACTGTTCCGAATTGTCCTGAAAAGTGACAAGAAAAAATTTATATGTTGAAATCAAATAACAAAGAATATGGCAAGAAAGTGAAAATCCAGATTCTAGTACACATATTCCAATGAAAGAAGACAAAGATCTTCTTTAGTTTGGATAGACATACTGTGAAGTTCGGAAATTTTCTCTGCATCCAAGCTGCAATTAACTAGAGAATGGAGAACCAATGAATTGAAGGAGAAGAAAGAAGAGAACTAGAGCTAATTGGAATTAAAGACCCAAAAACGATCAGCCTATTGGGTCAGATTTTTCGAAATGGGTTTTTAGAATAAGTGGGTCATATATTTTGAAATGGGTTTTTAGAATATCCATATCACATTTGCCATGTCAGCCGGATGTTAAAAAGGGGCAATTTTAAACCTTAAAAAAAACGTTGAGGGCATTTTTAAATCAAAAGGTGGATGGAGGGCATTTTTGAACAAATTGGGATACGTTAAGGGTATTTTTAACCCTTTTCCCTTGAAAAAATGCATGGTGCAAGTCTTACTTTTTCATATGAAAACATTACTATTTTTTCTTTTCTCATCGATTCAATCAAAATATTTATAGAAATAACCACTGAACATTTTTGAAGGAAAAATAATGATGTTTAAATAGTGCATGTATAAAGTATAATAGTGTATACAAAGTGTTTATACACAAATATGAACTAAAGTAGTTAATTACAAATTCAAATATGAGTTAGAACGTATAAATATTTCTCCCAGTCAACGTAAAGCTTAATTTTCCCTAAATAAAATTACAATACACCAGTTCAAATATAACAGTTCCTTAATTAATTTAACTACTTCTAAACCAGTAATTGTCTTTCCAAGTGGACATATTTATCTTCAGCTCTAATGTTGCTTTCATGCATAGACGGGCAAAGACTAGTTAGATACTAGTAATTATGTTAAAGTTAATTCTCACACTTAACATACATTAATTACTGGAAAATGTACTTGACCTTTTTTTTTTTAATTCGGTATATTTATGATATTCATTTTGAATTCCAATTAAATAGGAATTCGGCAATTTCTGAGGTATCTAATTATAAAGACTGAATGTGTGCTGAAAAGAGTATATTTATTAATGAAGGCAACAAGGTATTAAATAGAGTTACAGGGAAAATAATAAGACTCCTAAACAAACTGAACTAAAAGTAATCTAAATAAATAATAACTGCTGAATTAGTAATGCAATCCTAATACAACTAAACTATTGATCCTAATACGACTAAGCTACTGAGTGATGTCCTAACGCCAGATGTTCTAATACGCCCCCTCAAGTTAGGCGATGAGTCACCAAGCCTAACTTGAACAAATTAGACTCAAAATCAGATTTAGGAAGTGCCTTGGTGAGAGTGTCAGCAATTTGATCAGCGTCATGGACATGAACAACACGAACCCTTTTGATGTCAACATAGTGGCGAACAAAGTGAAAGTCCACAGCAACATGCTTCACACGGCTATGGAGAACAGGATTCTTGCTCAAGAATGTGGCTCCAAGATTGTCACAATAAATTGTGGGTAGCTGATGTACTGGAAAGTGCAGCTCATTTAGGAGATTGGTGACCCATAAGGTTTCAAAAAGTGCATTAGCTACAACCCTGTATTCAGACTCAGTGGAGGAGCGTGAGACAGTATTTTGCTTCTTTAAGGACCAACTAATTGGATTGTGACCAAGAAATAAGATGTAACCAGATGTAGAAACTCTGTCAACAATGTCCCCACCCCAATCTGCATCAGAGTACACATGTAGATTGAATTCATCAATAGGAGTAACGCGTAGGCCGAGTTGAATGGTACCACGTAGGTATCGAAGAACACGTTTTACAGCCTTCCAGTGAAGGTTTGATGGTGCTTGCATGAATTGAGAAAGCTTGTTGACTGCATAGGCTATGTCAGGTCTAGTGAAGGATAGATATTGAAGCCTACCCAAGACTCAGCGATAACGTGTAGCATCAGTCAAGTGAGTTCCATCAGATAAGGTGAGTAACTCAGATGCACTCATTGGCGTGTTAACACTCTTGCAGTCGGTCATTAGCTCATCATTTAAAATTTCATTCACATAATTTGCTTGGGTGAGAATTAAACCGTTAGAGTTGTGTATCACTTCAACACCAAGAAAATAGTGAAGATTACCTAAATCTTTAATAGAGAACTTAGAAGCAAGGGAAGTGACAACCTGATTGACACTTAAAGTATTGCTCCCAGTGATAATAATATCATCGACATAGACAAGGACGAACAATGTATCACCTACACCATGTCTGACTAGTAGTGAGGCATCAGATTTTGTCTTAACAAAGCCTATAGATGAAAGATAACCCATGTGGGCATTGTACCACGCCCGAGGAGCCTGTTTCAAGCCATAGATCGCCTTTCGCAGGCGACATATATGCATTGGTTTGTCATCACTAGTAAACCCCGGAGGTTGAGCCATGTACACTTCCTCGTCCAGGTTGTCTTGGAGGAAGGCATTATTGACATCCAACTGGCGAAGATGCTAGTTGTGACGAAGTGCCACAGAGAGGACGATGCGAATTGTGGTGGGCTTGACGACTGGGCTGAATGTGGCATGAAAATCAATGCTCGACCTTTGAGTAAAGCCTTTTGCAACCAGGAGTGCTTTGTATCTATCGATGGACCCATCAACATTTCTCTTAATCCTGAAAAACCACTTGCAGGATACAATGTTTTTGGTCGGGTCAGGAGGAACAAGTTCCCAAGTCTGATTTTTAATTAAAGTATCAAATCCATGTTTCATTGCATAACGCCACTCAGGGTGTTTTTGTGCTTGTTTGACAGTAGTGGGTGTGACAGTGGGGTTCAATTTGGCTTAAGTAATCAAAAATCTATTTGGGTTTATGATATTGTTTTGGGATCGAGTGACAACACGGGTAGGAGGAGACGGACATTGAGGCGGTGAAGGAGCGAGTTCCAACTTAAGGATAGGACAGGCTGGTTGAGGAGCCATAGGTGTTGGTGGGATGGTGTTTCTACGTTGATAGACACGGAGATGAGACAAACTGCTATGTGTGTTAGTTGGGATCTGCGTTTGTGAGTTTGAAGGGAGGTGTGGTAGTTCTAAACGATGGGCAATAGATATAGGAGAGGGTTCTGGGAATTGGGAATTGGGAATTATTGAAGATGAGAAAGATAAAAATTTACCTGGAGAGGGAGGAGTTGGAAGAGATGAATCTGTTGCGTCCGCTGCTGATGCATTGTCGAATAAGGATTGTGAGTTTGAGTTGTCGCCGGACTGGGCTGGAGATGAAGCAGACGGTGATGGGAAAGCTGGAATTGTGCTTACTGCTATTTCTAATGGAGTTGGCAGATTAGTAACTATGGGAAGTGTGGGTGTTGGGTTCGACGAACTTGGCATTGTTGGTTTTGCCCATTCTAGGTGAGCTGATTTAATGGTAGTATTGGTGAACAATGTCTTAAATGGAAATACATCTTCAACAAATTGCACATCTCGGGATAAATACACCTTTGCAGAAATTGGGTCAAAACACTGGTGACAGTGATAGGATAATGAGAAACCAAGATAGACACATGGGGTAGATTTTGATTCAAGCTTATTTTTGGAGTATGGTTTAAGCTATGGATAGCATAAACTACCAAAAATCCATAGGGAGTTATAATCAGGTGATTTTCGAAGTAATCTTTGGAATGGGGATTGATTATCTAGGTGAGAGGTTGGAAGACGATTGATGAGGTAGACAGTGTGATGGCATGCAAAAGACCAGAATTGGGGTAGGAGGGACGCCTCATGTAAGAGTGATCTTGCAATTTCGATGATGTCGTCGTTCTGCAAGTGCAACTCGTTGGGGTGTATAGGATGGGGTGAAGAGGTGTTGAATGCCATGAAGTGAAAGATAAGAGTCAAGACTTTTATACTCACCTCCGCCATCAGTATACAATGATAAATTTTACTGTCAAATGTTTTTCCATCATACGATGAAATTTTTGAAAGATCTCTTTAATTTCATTTTTCTTTGTTAGTGTGTAGAGCCAAGTGTACTTCGTATATTGATCAACAAAAATACAATAATACAACTTTTTGTCAAGAGATAAGATTGGCGATGGCCCCCATAAATCACTAAAAATAATTTGAAGTGGTTTAGAGCGAGACAGTGATAATTGGGTAAAAGGATGCCGATGAACTTTGTTAGATAAACAAGAATTACAATGAAAGTTTTTGTCTCGCTCATGAAACGGTAGCGAGAATTCATTTAAAATAAACCTAAGAACTCTAGAGTGAGGATGTCCAAGACGTTGGTGCCAAGTAGTGAGAGGACTAGATATGGAGATAATGTGAGCCTGGGGATGTGAGACAGGCCACTCATACAGTTCATTGTTGGTCCGACCGTGCACCAGTGGCTTCCGCGTTTGCAGATCTTTCACAACAAAGTTAAAAGGGAAAAATTCAATAGACTTAAGATTGTCTTGACAAAATTTAGAAACCGAAAGAAGCTTGCGTTTAATGGAAGGTGCACACAGAGTATGGGTTAACTTAAAAACATTATTAGATGCATTTAATTTAGTAGAACCAGTGTGAGAGATAGGAATTTTGTTACCATCACCCATAGAGACATCCTCGTTACCGTGGTATGGTTGTAGGTTGTGCAGCTCTGTTGTGATATGATGGGTGGCTCCTGAGTCAACTATCCAAGGGTTGGTGTCCGCCGTAAACCCAGTAGCATAGTTGGCTTTCGCTTCAAAGTGATTATGAGACTTCGAGCGGAAAACATTGGCAGTGTGGCCAATTCTATTACATAGTTGACATCGAGTAACACCGTTCGGATTGGAATTGGACTGCCATTGTGGTGGAGTGCTTGGACGCGAATTTTGGCGCTATTGTTGAGAGTTGTTGGTTTGTCTACGACTGTTGCGATTATTGAAGTTGAATTTGGTAGGAGTAGCAACTGCAGCAGTTATGGTACTAGGTAGTTTCTTAGCATCCTCATGGCGAAGGAAGAGTTCAAAGTCCAGTAGCTTTTCAAACAGTTCCTCATAGGAGATAGTTGTATCGCGTGCACGAATGGCAACAGAGATCTCACGAAATTCAGGACCTAGACCCCTAAGTATTTTGACGATGAGTTCAGGATTGGAAACAGGAGCACCAGCAGTGGCTAACTCATCTGAAAAAGACCGAATAGTGTGAAGATATATAGTAATAGAGCGAGAGTCCTTAGTGACACGGGCAAGCTAATCACGCAAACTGAAGACTCGGGTTTGAGATTTATTCGCATAAGTGGTATGCAAAGCATCCCAAACTGATTTAGCCGAGTCAGCGGCAGCAATAGTAGAGGCAATAGTGGGTTCGACAGAAGCCATGAGGGAATTCTGGATGAGTTGGTCCTAACGGAACCAAGTTAGGAAGGCAGGATTAGGAGATATATTTGCGCCGAGAGTAATCGTGCAACCGGGGGACGGAGTGGTTCCATCGAGATGGCCAAAGAGGTTGTAGCCATACATAAGCATGAAAAATTAGGCTTTCCAGGTGGCGAAGTTGTGACCACCGCTTAGTTTGATGGGTAATTGGGATGCAGGATTGAATTGAATGATAATATTGGTACTCGTCGTGTTATCAGCATTGACAACTCTGGGATTGTTGCCATTGTTGTTACCATTGTGATTGGTCATTGTTGCTGATTTGCGTGAGGAGGAGAAGAAAAAAAAATTGATCGTACTCGTTAGAGCGTGAAGAGCCCTGATACTATAAAGACTGAATGTGTGCTGAAAAGAGTATATTTATTAATGAAGGCAACAAGGTATTAAATAGAGTTACAGGAAAAATAATAAGACTCCTAAACGAACTGAACTAAAGTAATCTAAATAAATAATAACTGTTGAATTAGTAATGCAATCCTAATACGACTAAACTACTGATCCTAATACGACTAAGCTACTGAGTGATGTCCTAACGCCAGATGTTCTAATACTAATAACCTTGCTTCTGCTCGCCGCTGGCGCACCTCTCCTAACTATTGCCCATTTATTCTGGAATAATCTTTTTAGGAGGGACAATTTTACATATTTCTGCCAAATCCTTATATTATTAAGTACGGCTGGTACCATTTCAATGTGTTTCACTTCTTTCGAACAAGAGAGGTTTGATGCTTTTGAATCCATTGTATTTCCACAAACGATAGATGGACTTTAGGCATATAATACATAAACATGACCCTTAACTTGGCGTCAGCTGGTGCCTGGTAACTACAAGTAGACACTTAAACTTGTATAAAATTGAACAAATGGACACATTCATCCTGCATGGCAATTTTGTGTCCTACATGCATGGTGTCCTACGTGTATTATGCCATGTAGGACACGTGTGTCTACTTGTTCAATTTTTACAAGTTTAAGTGTCTATTTGTGCACATTCAAAGTTGAACAACATAGTTGTCCGCAAAAGCTAAGTTAAAGATCATGTTTATGTATTATACCGATGGACTTTAACTGCAATCTGATACAAATTAATTGAAGATCACAACCAAACATGTATGGACATTATGGATGATTATTTGTTTTTCCTTTGATGCAACTTGCAATTTATCAATTAATTGAAAATTTTGATTGTTGTGACATCCTTCTCATCTTTATTTGCATGAACCTAATCGTACATGTGTCAAACATTTTACTTCAAAATTATGAATTTAGATCTAATAGTAAAATTTTTAATATTATATATGTTTACAATCCATTTTTAAACTTGATGATTATAAAACACCTCAAATAACTTAGCTTTCAAAATACAGAGTTACCACCTAATTTGTTTCATTTTTTGAAATGAAGGTAATTTAAACCTTAAAGATATTTGAAATTAAGAAAAAGGATACGAGTTTCAAATAATTTTTAGAATAAGACATTAGATATCTCAAAAAATCACAAATGCAATTACCGGTGGAGTTNAGGATGGCAGACAACAAATAACTTAATTGATAGATGTACATACAACTAGCAATTTAACATAAAATTTAAGATATTTTATCGAATTATGAATCTTTTGGCCATTTGTTCAATAATTTCGGAAGATATAATTAATCTTTCAAACTATGTACAAGTTTGGACCTTGAACCTTGATCAGTTTTGAAAAACTTATTTTTTTTGACTTGAAAGACTTTGGGCCTCAAACTTTTAACCTGAAAATCAGCCCAAAATATTTGGAAAAGTTGGGCAAACTAAATAAAGGGAAAATTTTCAAAACAACAATATTTTAGCTTTTAATGGGACTCCTTAGCAATAGTTTCACTATTTATTTAAAATGTCAATATTTTAGTTTGTTAAGGATTGAGTTATGTATTTATTTTATTTTGATTAATTTGAAAGAATACAAATAATTAATAACTGAATAGATGAAATCATGGAACAAAAAATTTCAAAAAAGGTAATTTTTTTTAAAAATTTCACATTAGTTACGTTTTTGAAAGAGCATATGTTGCCATTTTTCTTTCTAGCGTTTTTTTCTTTGTTCATAAGAATTTCATTTATTTTTTTGGAAACAGTAGTTTGTATTTTATATCTTATATGAGTGGAAGTGTTGAAAAATTTCTAATGCCCTCTGTTTTGGATATTTAAATGTTTGAACTTCTTTGAATATGTGTTCATCCGAAATGTATTCGAATACCTAATGATATGTATAACTAATTTAAAATACAAAAAATGTTGGTATTGATTTATTATGAATATAACTCTTTGGCATTCTAGTTCAAGTACAAAAATAAAGGCAGTTGTGTAGTATATACCAAAATATAAATACAAATTAGTTGTAGATCGAAATGATATTGAAAAATGCAGTTGCGATGAATACATATATAATACATAGAATAAGTTTATTCAAAATAAATTGTATTTATATTTCAATATCCAATTTTGTTATATTATTATTTCACTTTAAATTTGCAGAAAGTATTTTCTAGCTTAGTTTTTATTTCAAATAGAATGTTGTATTTCAATATCATTTTGTATATCAAAAGCAAAATGAATACCAATAATTTTGTATTCCCCTTCTTGTGATGTATTCGTCGCACCGTTTTATATATTATGTATTCATAAAATTATATTGCTTTAGCCAAATAAAATACAANTTGTATAAAATTGAACAAATGGACACATTCATCCTGCATGGCAATTTTGTGTCCTACATGCATGGTGTCCTACGTGTATTATGCCATGTAGGACACGTGTGTCTACTTGTTCAATTTTTACAAGTTTAAGTGTCTATTTGTGCACATTCAAAGTTGAACAACATAGTTGTCCGCAAAAGCTAAGTTAAAGATCATGTTTATGTATTATACCGATGGACTTTAACTGCAATCTGATACAAATTAATTGAAGATCACAACCAAACATGTATGGACATTATGGATGATTATTTGTTTTTCCTTTGATGCAACTTGCAATTTATCAATTAATTGAAAATTTTGATTGTTGTGACATCCTTCTCATCTTTATTTGCATGAACCTAATCGTACATGTGTCAAACATTTAAGTACTTTATCGAAGAGAAGAATTTTGATAAATTCTTACGTCATTTTACTTCAAAATTATGAATTTGGATCTAATAGTAAAATTTGTAATATTATATATGTTTACAATCCATTTTTAAACTTGATGATTATAAAAACACCTCAAATAACTTAGCTTTCAAAATACAGAGTTACCACCTAATTTGTTTCATTTTTTGAAATGAAGGTAATTTAAACCTTAAAGATATTTGAAATTAAGAAAAAGGATACGAGTTTCAAATAATTTTTAGAATAAGACATTAGATATCTCAAAAAATCACAAATGCAATTACCGGTGGAGTTTGAAATTTTTTGAGGCTAAAGAGTATATTATTTTTAAACGGATTTAAAATTAATTTTGTTTCGTATATTTAGTGCTTAATTATTGTGACATTTTCAATTTTTCTTAGAGGAAATGTTTTCTATAAAATGAGGAAAAGGATGGCAGACAACAAATAACTTAATTGATAGATGTACATACAACTAGCAATTTAACATAAAATTTAAGATATTTTATCGAATTATGAATCTTTTGGCCATTTGTTCAATAATTTCGGAAGATATAATTAATCTTTCAAACTATGTACAAGTTTGGACCTTGAACCTTGATCAGTTTTGAAAAACTTAATTTTTTTTAATTGAAAGACTTTGGGCCTCAAACTTTTAACCTGAAAATCAGCCCAAAATATTTGGAAAAGTTGGGCAAACTTAATAAATCTTATTACCTTAGATTTTTCCAATAGTTTTGATATTACTTTCTATACTCCTTTTTGGCCGACTGATACATGTATCTATCAGATTTAATAGGCGAGATACACTATTTATTACTTTTGAATTAAAGGGTGTAACTTATTTCCTTAATTAAATGAGTTAATTAATGATGAGTAATTAACAACCAAAACAGATTTAGAGGGTCCTTCCGTATCAACTCTTATCGGTTTTCCTAAAATATTGAAATCATAAAGTATAGTAATTCTGAAATTGTAAACTTCATTTTCTTCGTCAATTCCTTCCTTTGTATTTTCAAGGTTCGAGGTTTTTTTCCAAATGGTCAATAACACGAGCATCGTTGGATTTGGCCACTCCAAAGATCGCATCGATGGTGGAGAAATCGCTTGGACCGGCAGAGGCTATTAGGAGGTCGGAAGGCACAATTGATGTATCTGATACATAAATGAGATATGATTATTTGTATCTAGTTTTTATTAGTGATTCTGATTAAGTATGTATATATCTTCATGAACCAAACCTGTATGTTAGACTCCACTGCACATTGTTGCACTAAACGTGTATCTGAGTTTAGTTGTGTTTCTGATCTGTTGATTAAAGTTTGACATAATTCTGCCATTTTGATTGGATCATTTCTATAGATCTATTTTTTATTTGGATGTTGGCGGATGAAGAATTCAAACCCTACACACCATTCCAAAATAGTTAATGAAAACAAACAAATAAATGTNTTCCATTTCCCTTCTTATAATGCATTCGTCACAATTCTATAAATTATGTATTCAATCATAAGATATAGAATTGTGACGAATACATTATATACCTATTTAAATTACTACAAACTAAAAAAGAAATACAATGTTTTAAAATAAAAATACAAATGATGAGTAAAAGAAAAACAATTGACAAACAAAAATTAATAGGAATACAGTTGTGGTATGAATACAATTTTGTAACCTTCTTCTTTGACTTTATCTTTCTTCTTCTTCTTCTTCATCTACTATGTTCTTTTTTCCGATTTTTTTTCTTCAAAACCGAATTTGAATCCGTATTCACTTGTGCATTAGTAACCCTATAAGCAAAATTCAAAATTATTAAATATGAATGTATAAAAAAATCAAACAATAGATGATGTATGTGTGCTAATGTAGTTACTACAATCTACTAAATCTCAAATATGAAGACAATTTTTTTTATAATTTGAATTTCGAAATTATCAAAAATTAGAATGTATTAAATATCAAACAAAATAAACATACATATGAATTTCTAGATTCTCCAAAATCTGAAAAATTAAAAGAAAATCACAAAAAAAAAAAAATTGAAAAAATTGAAAATCATAACTATTTGATGAATAACTAAACAAAATCACATAAAAATTGAAAAATTCGACTAAAAATCCGTAATATATAAAATTGGTGACTTAAACATCAAATCAAAATGGATAATGGAAATTACCTTGCCAATCGATAAATCTGCTTGAATTAATAAATAGATTTCATTTAACAATAAAGAAGATTTCTTGATGAACAACAATTTAGCACCTTGAAGAAAGATAAACTTGAAACGTGAAAGATGGGGAAGAAACATGAATGGAGTTGAAAAAAGGTTAATGTATATAATTTGGTCCAATATAGGACTCTTTTCATAAATAAAATTAATTTTAAATACTAAAATCTGAATACATATTATTTTATAAAAATATTGTCATTCTGCCATTTTAAATAAATATTTTAAAGTGTTGTTATTTTGACTAATTATGTTAGGTATTATGACTTAATTGCTAATTTTCCCCTAAATAAATCTTACTACCTTAGATTTTTCCAATAGTTTTGATATTACTTTCTATACTCTCTTTTGGCCGACTGATACATGTATCATGACCCGTTAGATACATGTATCCATCAGATTTAATAGGCGAGATACACTATTTATTACTTTTGAATTAAAGCGTGTAACTTATTTCCTTAATTAAATGAG
>NW_026028387.1:0-686 GCF_019186545.1 Solanum stenotomum | reverse complement strand
TTTGTTAATCTGAATACAGGAGGCAACAAACTTAAGAAATTTATTGTTGGTATTTTCTATGGTAAGGAAATTACTTCTATTTTCTGTGTTCTTTTTATGGGGAAAGAAAAAGAAGAAAAAGAGAATTATTTTATCATATGATAAAAGAGATTTGGGATGAATTAGTACTACTTTAATATGTTCGAGTATATTTTTTGTAGTAAGTTTTCCTTGGATGGGCAAGATTATTTTTATTTCCTTCCCAAGTGCATTCAAGCATTGCACCCCTTCAGTTTTCTTTTCAATGAGAAAAGTTATTTTGTGCATAAAGGCTAAGATGTGCACTTTAATTGTTTTTCCTATATTCTTGGTTTTATATAACTTTGAGAAAAAGTAAATGAACAAATATTGTCTCCTAACAATATTTGAACATGAGTTTAGTTTCTTGTTGAAATTCAATGTCTTCTGAGGAGAATTGAAATCTGATGGAAACTGAGAAAAGGAAAAAAAAAATTAGCAAGAAAAGTGACTTGCATGGAATTATTGCTGACAGATAGAATATGATTCAATGAGAGTAAAAATCAGGTTCTATCTTTATTTTCCTTGATTATTATTTTATTTTTCTATCCTTTATAAGTTATGAAATTTATTTCATAAATGTTAGGATAGATGATCATTGTGTGATGATCTCAGAATATATCTTTATT
>NW_026028386.1:0-380 GCF_019186545.1 Solanum stenotomum | reverse complement strand
ACCCTCATAATTACCATTTATAGTAATACTAGTAAAGAAAGCCCGGGCGCTGCTCGGACCCAACATTAATAAAGTTATATTGTTACTCTCTCCGTCCCATATTAGATGAGAATCTTACTAAAAATTTTTTTTTTCATATTATTTGAGCACTTATTAAATTAGGATAGAATTAATTAATTCTTTTCCATTTTACCCCTACAATTAATATGACCATTCCTATATTGTATGTGTATTTTTTGTAACTCATTTCAATGTGCATTGATATAAACAAAGGGCAAAATGGTGAAGTCTTCCAATGTATTAATGATTTCTTAATCACCGTGTAAAGTTGGAAGTGCGCATCTAATATGGAACGGAGAGAGTATAGTTTATGTATTATT
>NW_026028385.1:0-910 GCF_019186545.1 Solanum stenotomum | reverse complement strand
AAATCAGAAGCCCTTATAAACCAGAAAACAACTCAATCAAAATCTTTAAACCTAAAACCCTAAGCCCTAAACCAAGAAACAGAACATATGCTAAAAAACCCGCAGAAACGCTAAATTGTATAGACTAGGAAACTCTAAACCTTAAACCCTTATAAATCCTAATACCCAAGAAACTGAACCCTAAACCCTAAAAACTCTAAAGAGAAAAAAAAAAAAAACTAGAACCCCTAAAAAACCCTAAAAACGTTTAAAAACCCTAATCATAAAAATAATAATCATAAAAAAATCATAAAACGTAAAAAAAACCTTAACCTAAAAACCGAAATCCTAAACCCTAAACCTTAAACCATAGTACCTAAGGGCCTAAACCCATAACCCTAAACCTTTGGCCAACCCTAAACATAAAGAAACCATAAAAAAAACCCTTAAAACCTAATAAAACCCTAAAACTAAAAAATCCTTAAGAAAATCATAAGCCGTTATAAACCTGAAAAAAACTCAATCAAAATCTTTAAACCTAAAACCCTAAGCCCTAAACCAAGAAATAGAACGTACGCTAAAAAACTCGACGAAACACTAAACTGTACACCCTAGGAAATTCTAAACCTTAAACCCTTATAAATCCTAATACCCAAGATACTAAACCCTAAAAACTTTAAAATAAAAAAACCTCTTTTAGAACCCCCTAAAAAACCGTAAACATAAAAAACTAATAAACACAAATCCCTACACCATAATTTACCCTAAAAATCATTTAAAAGAAATGCTAAACCCTAAAACCAAAGAAATCTTAACCCTTAAGAACCCCTAAACTGTAAAAAAAATCTTAAAATCCAGAAAAAAACTGTTTAGAACCCTAAACCTAAAAAAAATCTACAAAATCTTAAGCCCTAAACCTTAAACCCTAAGA
>NW_026028384.1:0-215 GCF_019186545.1 Solanum stenotomum | reverse complement strand
GTGGTGCTGGAAAAACAACGTTAATGGATGTATTGGCCGGACGAAAAACAGGAGGATATATTGAGGGTAGTATCAAGATATCTGGCTATCCGAAGAAGCAAGAAACATTTGCACGTATATCTGGATACTGTGAACAGAATGATATCCATTCACCTTATGTTACAGTTTATGAGTCATTAGTATACTCAGCTTGGTTGCGTTTACCTTCTGATGTT
>NW_026028383.1:0-696 GCF_019186545.1 Solanum stenotomum | reverse complement strand
CCAATATGGGCAAAGCAGCCCAACACCATATTAAGAGATTATGTTTATGTAACATCCCGGAAAATTTTTGAGCTAAGATTCGAATCCTTCTTCGTTGTAAGATTTTATCGAGGAATTTAAAATTTCTTAAGTGTTAAGGTCAAGTCACTAAATATAGCACCTTGAGTTTCAAAAAGATTTGAAATATATTCGAATTTTGACCGAAATTGCTGTAACAATCCAAAACTTTGGGCAGGACTATTACTCCCCTACACTATTTAATAGTGTATTTTAAAGATATATAAGTGTCCATCTAAGTTACTATTTATAATAATGCAATATTTATGATGTCCACGTGGACACCTATATATCTTTAAAATACACTATTAAAAAATGTAGGGGTCTAATAAGTTCTGCCCAAAGTTTATGATTGTTATAGCAATTTCGATCAAAGTTCGGATATATTTCGAATCATTTTCCCCTTAATAAATGAATCATAGAGGATACGCGAGCATTTTGCAATGGACTCTTATGGATTGCTTAGTGACATAATTCCTTAATAAAGAAGAAATTTTGAGTGATGCTATTTTGTTATGGATTGATTAGTGACGTTAATTAATTCCTTAATAAAGAAGAAATTATGAGTGACACTATTGTCCTATTTGAAGTAGTATAATAATTTTCTAATTAAAAAAAGGATAAACTACCTTATTAGAC
>NW_026028382.1:0-219 GCF_019186545.1 Solanum stenotomum | reverse complement strand
GAGGGCCATTCATATTCAAATTGCCGAGAGGGCCATCCTATACAAATGCCGAGAGGGCCATTTATATTCAAACTGCCGAGAGGGCCATTCATATTTAAATTGCCAAGAGGGCCATTTATATTAAATTGCCGAGAGGGCCATTCATATTCAAATTGCCGACAGGGCCATCCTGTACAAATGCCAAGAGGGCCATTTATATTCAAACCGCCGAGGAGGCCA
>NW_026028381.1:0-477 GCF_019186545.1 Solanum stenotomum | reverse complement strand
TCAGGCCATACCTTGATTTATTTGTCAGTCTTCATTGATGACATATTGGTATACTCGCGGAGCCGGAGTGAGCATGAGCAACATTTGAGGATAGTGCTCCAGACTTTGAGAGATCAGCGGCTTTATGCCAAGTTCTCAAAGTGCGAGTTTTGGCTTGAGTCTGTAGCCTTCTTGGGGCACGTGGTGTTCAAGGAGGGTATTAGGGTTGATCCGGCGAAGATTGAGGCTATTCGTGATTGGCACAGGCCCACCTCTGTGACTGAGATTCGTAGCTTCGTCGGATTGGCAGGCTACTATAGGCGTTTTGTTGAGGGATTTTCTACTATAGCAGCGCCTTTGACTCGGTTGACTCGCCAGGATGTTCCCTTTGTTTGGTCAGAGGAGTGTGAGGCGAGCTTTTTGAGGCTCAAGGAGTTATTGACCACCGCTCCTATATTGACTCTTCCAATCGAGGGCGAGGGCTTCACGGTATATTGT
>NW_026028380.1:0-1275 GCF_019186545.1 Solanum stenotomum | reverse complement strand
ATTCGATAGGCCTACCTTTGGCGTAAAAAAGTCACAAGTTTAGGGCGCGATATAAACTGTTTCTGTGTTGCTTGATATAATTGCTTTGTGTTGTGATGTGTCACTTTGTCTAAAGCAGAATTAATCCACTCTTGTTTCTTAGAGCACTCTAAGCATATATTAAAATTCACAACAACAAAGTCCGTCCAAATCACTTCTGAAGTATTGTCTAAGTTTCTCAGAAATATATAAACCGTCTACTCTAAAAATCCCCTAAGTTTTATTCGTCCATCACAGGAAGGTTGACCTGCTAGAATGTCTGGAAAGAGTGTTAACACACCAATCCCACCCATTGCTTTGGTTAGTGATGAAGAAACTGAAGAGTCAATGTTCAGAAATTTTATGGAGACTAGAGAGAGGATAGCTGCAGCCAAAAGGAGACTTGCAATACTGGACCAAACTGAATGGATGCTACGAGAGAGAATTATTGAGGTTGACATGGAAACAGTCTCGGTGAAAAGAAAGATTGCAAAAATTGATCAAGAGATAATTAATATCACTAAAGCGTCTGTAAGGATTCCTGAAATTGAACAGGACGTTAAGAAACTAAATTTTGGGAATGCTTCATCTGTGAGGGGAAATGGTAAAACAAAGTAGGTTCAGATGACGAGAGCACTGAATCGTCACCTACAGTTGAAGAAGAAGGAGATAAGCCTTTGGGTAGATTTAGGTTCATGTAACGCTTTTCTTATGTTTATCATGTTGTTTTTAAATTTTTATTGTAATCAAGAACTACGCGAGACTTGAGCCCATAGGGGGTACGTAGGAAGCTCTTTTCGAGCCTAGTCTCTCTATCAATTTTGAGAAGGGTACGTTTAGGTTATCTTATGTAATTCGAACTACGTCGGGCTTGATTTCCTTGGTGGATACGTAGGCAGCCTACTTAAGGCTCGGTCCTTATCTTTTTGATTTTTATTCTCCCTTATTAGTGAATGATTCTGAAGACTTTCACCTACAAAAGCATATGAGTGGGAGAAAATAGCAAGATTCTATGCAAGTCGACCTTTCCAATTCAATTACAAGAAATTTTTTTTTTTTCCATTTGAGTCCTACCGTTCACCCAAAATATTTTCGTGGATTAATCTGCTTGAAGCAAAATGACACTTGTGTGGTTATTATTATGTCATCTTATTTGCATATCTCGTTAAAAACAAAAACTAACACATATGTCTTTTGAGTTGTTCTTCTCTACAGGTAAAAATTGATCCGTGTTGAAATCAAACTGGCTGACCATCC
>NW_026028379.1:0-306 GCF_019186545.1 Solanum stenotomum | reverse complement strand
TCAACCAGGTAGCATTCCTCAACGACGTCGCACGCCGCATGAGCCCGCCGCGCCCGTACGGGCACGGAGGGTTCAAGGCGAGCGCGGNCGGCCGTCATTCGCAAGGAGCATTCGTTTTGGGCAGATAGGAGCCTACGAAGGCCCCATGCCCACTGCGTCTACCGAATCCGAGAATTCCAGTCGCCGCTCGCAGACCACGCCATCGCACGACGAAGCGAGGAAGGCGTGGGACGCAAGAGCGGCTTTTGGGTTCACCCCGCACATGGAATGCGAGGGGTGAAAGGCGACCGATTGCACGTGAGTAAT
>NW_026028378.1:0-668 GCF_019186545.1 Solanum stenotomum | reverse complement strand
CACCAACATCCATAATGGTTAAGATTTTGCATACCTCATCGATGAACTCTTGCGGGTCCTCATCCACCTTTGAACCATGGAAGACCGGAGGGTTCATCTTCATGAAATCTCTCACCTTTTCCCCCGGGGTGGTAGTTCGAGGAGCTTGGGCTCCTTGTTGCACTTGGTTAGCTACCACTTGTCCAAGCATGGTGAGTGCATCACGGAGCTCACCATTGGTGGGTGGCTCTTCCGGTGATTGGGCCCGTCTTCCCCTCATGTTTGGCATGATGATCTAGCAATCCAAAGAACAAACGTTAGGGAGGAATCACCTTATCACACTCTAAGCACGACATAGAACATGAAGTAGGGAAACCTTTCCTAAAACGTTTTGTAGCCTCCCATTCATAGTCGTGGTGCGCTTCACAACCATGATTAGGACTCTACTCAACGCGGTGTGTTGGACTCCAAGGATTTAACAACCTAGTGCTCTGATACCAAGCTTGTCACGACCCAAGCCTAGGGCCTAGACGTGACATGGCGAATAAGGAACCCGAAGGAACCCCAAACAAGCCTCTCAAACTTGTCATCACACTTCATCGGTCGCGGAAGAACATTCAACATTTATTAATGGGAAATAGGGACTAAGGGCAAACCATTTCAAAATAACATCATAGAATAAGAGTCAA
>NW_026028377.1:0-272 GCF_019186545.1 Solanum stenotomum | reverse complement strand
AAAATGACCTGGAGGGTCATTACAATATATATATATATATATATTCTCAAGTTTTAATAAGTTCAAGTTTCAATTCAAGTTCATATATAATTTCTAAACTTAATTAGTTATATATTCAAGCTAATTAGTTCCAAGTTCAAGTTATAATTTCAAGTTCATATTCCTAATTAAGTTCAATTTATAGTAAATTCAAGTTATAATTAATTATAAGTTCTAATTAAGTTGTAATTCAAATCCCTAAAATTTCTAAATTCAAACTAGCTAGCTAGTGT
>NW_026028376.1:0-272 GCF_019186545.1 Solanum stenotomum | reverse complement strand
CGTACAAAAAGGCCTTTTGGCAGCCAACAGAAAAGGCCTCAGCCTACAAAAAAAATTGATTTGTCATACCTAATTCTAATACTAGGCATTTGCTGAATGGAAGAGTAATTCAGCAGTGCCCAAGGGTTGTTCCATATCATACCTTAAGGTCCGAAAGTTAGTCTCCAAGGGGTGTATCTATCACTTAGTTCGAGTTAATGACTCTAGTGTTGAGACACCATCAATCTCTTTAGTCAATTCCAGTCGTACGTGAATGAGTTTCTAGAAGTCTT
>NW_026028375.1:0-694 GCF_019186545.1 Solanum stenotomum | reverse complement strand
GGCAGTACACTTCGCTAGGAAACTCGCATATTGTGCCCACGGCCTGCCTAGTCCCGATAATCAAAACTCGAAAATGGGTGGAACCGGTGGAGTTATAAGGGACCATCTAGGCAGTTGGATTGTAGGATTTTCTTGCAAAGTTAAAGTCGTTAATGCTCATCATGCGGAACTACTAGCTTTGCTCCATGGTTTGAATCTAGCACAGAAAATAATAACCATTTGCTCGTGGAGAACGACTCTAATGCATTACTTAACACCTTAGAAAGTTCTAATCCAATACACTCACACATTTATTCGGATTGCAGGTCAATGCTCCTACTAATGGAAGGATCAACAATGAAGCATATAATGACGGAGGCGAACTCAGTAGCAGACATATTAGCAGAATATGGAAGGAAGACTATGGATCCAAATATGCCTATGAACAAGTTGTTTGTTTTTGAACCATCTCCTTCCTTTACACTAAAAGCTCTTGAGGAGATGTGAATGAAACTATATTATTTAGATCAGTTCCTTTTTGTATGAATGAACCTACTAATTAATAAATAAAATCCTTCCAATTCCAAAGAAGAAGAAAAAAACTCTGTTGTAATCTATATGGACATCCATTTTATCATACTACATAAAGATCATGAACCAAACAGTGTAATTTTTTTTTTAAAAAATAATTAATACTGCAATAAATGTTTGAGAA
>NW_026028374.1:0-542 GCF_019186545.1 Solanum stenotomum | reverse complement strand
GAAGCTTAAAAAGTTCCTACATAATATTTGTAATGTGGAAAAGACAACTACTTTATCTTATTGTGGAATGCAATAGACAAAATGTGCAAACATATACTGAAAGAGTAACACAAGAAATAAAAGCGGAGCGGTTCCCCTTGTTGGTGTATAATGGTATTGAAATTCTTTATTTCTCTGTTTCCTTGTGATTGCAAGTCATGTTTTCTTTAATCATTGATTCAGATTCAGACGTTTAAATCTTAATGAAAACAAATGAGGCTTAAATGACACGTCTACCTAATGTTGTTGAGAGTCCAAACTGCCCTCAATATTGAATTTTATATTTGATGAAACAATCGTGTTGATTCTAGATCCTCAGTCACTCTTCTAATATAGCAAATAATATATAATCCGACAAATATTGAATTTGGAATGTATTAATAAAATTTATTTTCCTTAGAGAAGTCATTTTTCTAATTTTAAAATAATTTAGTAGATGTTTTCCTAAACAACTCAAATATCATGTATTCACAAACCCCCCTTGAAAGCTGTCTATATAAACC
>NW_026028373.1:0-418 GCF_019186545.1 Solanum stenotomum | reverse complement strand
ATCTAAGTGACAAGACAGATAATAAAATAAAAGCTAAGTATAAAATATAAATATTTTAATTTGAATATATAAAAAAAAAGTGAAATGGCTATCCTTGAGAATTTAATTAAATTAAACCATATAATAAATAAATTTAATCAAACAATACAATATAAATAATAATAGAAGGAAATAAATTTGGGAAAATTTTGAAAACAATGATATTTTCAACTTTAGTGGGACTCCTTAGCAATAATTTAATTGTTTATTAAAAACAACAATATTTTAATTTGTTAAATGATTAGTTATGTATTTATTTTATTTTGATTAAAATAAAAGAATACAAAAACTTAATAACAGTAAAGAGAAAAACATGGAACCAAAAATTTAAAAAAAGGAGAAAACTATTTTAAACTATTTTTCTGTTCCAATCTTAACA
>NW_026028372.1:0-839 GCF_019186545.1 Solanum stenotomum | reverse complement strand
ATTAAGTTTGTGTGAAGATAAGAATTCTTCTCTCATGTCTAAACTGAGTATCAGGATAGGTATCCTCGAGAATGATAGTCTGGAACCCAGTGAGGGACCTGGTACCTCAGTAGGTGGAAAAAGAAAGCTTAGCATCCTTGAGGAAGAACTGGAAGAAAAGCTCAAAATCCTTGAGTCCAAGTTAGTTGCTTCTCTTGAAACAAATTCTCAACTGAGAAAGGATCTGAGTAAGGTCAAGGAGGAGTTAAGCCACTCTCTAAAATGGACTGACTCTTCTAAAATACTCTCTAATCTGTCTAATCAGAGTTTCAATGGAAAGAAAGGGTTGGGACGTAGACCAATAGTACCTCCTTATAATCCTCATAGCAAATATGTGTCTGTATCTGACAATCTGTTGTGCACTCACTGTGGGCGTAATGGTCATCTAAAAGAAAAGTGTGAGACTCTGAGAAAAGCAAAAGAAAAGCATGAGAAATTTGTCAGATCTGAAAACAATGATAAAAGGGAACTCAAGGGACCTGGTCCCCGTTATCGTTTCTGTAAGAACACTTTTCCCCCTGGACAGGAAGGTTTCTTATTAAGCCTTTTGATAGTTATTGGGAACTCCGTCTGAAGTGGGTTCCCAAGTCTAATAAGTGATTTTTGTGCAGAAGAGAGGGAGCAGTCAATGTTGGTACATGAATAGTGGATGCTCAAGGCATATGACTGGAAATACTCTTAACTTCCTCTCTTTGGAAGCACACCAAGGTGGTGGCGTGTCATTTGGCAGCGAAAAGAAAAGTTTTATTCTTGGTATTGGCAAAATAAGAAAAACTGTAGATCATTCCATAGAAAGTGTA
>NW_026028371.1:0-542 GCF_019186545.1 Solanum stenotomum | reverse complement strand
GCCGAAAGAGAGAAGAAGAGAGAAGAAATAGAGAAGAAGAGAGAGGAGCAGATTGCGGCAGCAAAAGAGGTAGAGAACAAGAGGTATGCAGCGCTTCAGGCCCAACTAACTTTTCTTTTTGAATCAGGAAATATTCTTCCTCCATGTCCGGCTAACAGTGATGGATCTGATCAGGAGGGTGATGAGAATGATAAGGAGAGTGAGGGTGATGAAGAGTAGTTGTATCTATTTGACATTTTAGACTTCTATATTTTTTAGAATTGTTTAATTTGATCGTATTTTAGTTTATTTTGAAGTTGGATGAAGTTTATTTTGAAATAGTTTGTATATGTTGAAAATATTGTGTTGTTTTGGTTTGATGAAGTTTATTTGGCTTTGGGTTGTTTTGGTTGGATGAATTTTATTTGGCTTTGGTTTGTTTTGGTTGGATGAAGTTTATGTGGCTTTGGGTTGTTTTGGTATAAATATGCAGGTGGGCAACTAAAAATTGTAGCAATTTCTGCCTGTTTTGCAGCAAAAAACCGACCTCCGGAGGTCAGAAT
>NW_026028370.1:0-426 GCF_019186545.1 Solanum stenotomum | reverse complement strand
AATATTTATTATCTTAAGAAATAAGATACAATTTAATTTTCTTTTTCATGGTTATTACTATATAAGAAGAGTGAATAAAATTCACTCTTCTTTCGACACGTGGCACCAAGATGGCCCACCTACTTTTATATTTGGTTTTTGAAGATGGCCCACCTATCACAAAGATGGCCCACCTACTTTTATACACTCCTCTTTCATTATATTTTAATTTTTTTCTTTTTAAATAGTACTAAAAAATATATTTAAAATATCACAAATTCGATTAACTCTCAAAATTTTACGCGAATTCTATAATTAAGACGAAGGGAATAACATATATTATTTGAAAAATTACTATATAATTACTACTCTTCTTATATAGTAATATTTTAATTTTTTCCTTTTTAAATAGTACTAAAAAAAAAATTTAAAATATTACAAATTCGA
>NW_026028369.1:0-588 GCF_019186545.1 Solanum stenotomum | reverse complement strand
CACACTTAGAGAACTTGGCATACAACTCCATGTCTTTCAAAGTTTAAAGAACTATTTTGAGATGGCTAGCATGATCTTCTTCATTCCTTGGATAGATTAGTATATCATCAACAAAGACAATAACAAACATATCTAAATAAGGTTTGAAGACTCTATTCATCAAATCCATGAAAGTTGTCGGCGCATTGGTCAAACCAAAGGACATGACCAAAAACTCATAATGACTATACCTAGTTCTGAAAGGTGTCTTTAGGATATCACATTCCCTTACCCTTAACTGATGATAGCCTGATCGGAGGTCAATCTTTAAAAAACTAGTAGCACCCTAAAGCTGATAGAAAAGATCATCAATCCTCGGAAGAGGGTACTTGTTCTTGATGGTAACCTTATTCAACTGGCGGTAGTCTATACACATTCTAAGGGAACCATCTTTCTTTCTTACAAACAAGACCGGAACACCCCAAGGTGAGACACTCAGTCGAATGAAAACCCTTATCTAGGAGATCTTTCAACTGCTCTTTCAACTCTTTCAACTCTGCTGGTGCCATTCTATATGGCGAAATAGAGATAGAACGAGTATCTGGAATG
>NW_026028368.1:0-221 GCF_019186545.1 Solanum stenotomum | reverse complement strand
GGATATCAAATAAAATTCATTTAAGGTGAAAATTATCCTACAAAAGAATCAAGAGAGGGACATAATTGGACCCAAACTGTTAATTAATAAAATATTCTTGTTTCGTCATATTTATTTTGTGGTCGGAGTTTATTTTCCATATATAATATTTATTGCAAACAAATTTTGTCTCCTAGAACCCTAACTAAAATGTATAATTTGTTTTGGGGTTTGATTAGTTC
>NW_026028367.1:0-1279 GCF_019186545.1 Solanum stenotomum | reverse complement strand
ATTTCATTATAACTATAATCATTTCTATAAATGACTGTAACTATCCTTTCAAAGGGATCTTCTATTTTTATTTTATCTATTTTATTTTTTGCTGTTATTTTATGTTTTGTTGTTAGAACATATAAGTTTTTACATCTGGCTGTAAATAGTTTACTTCCTGGGGCTAGTTCTATCCCTAACATTCGCCAGTATAATACTAGTGATTTATCTATATTTCTGTCATTTATTGCTACTGATTAGTTAGCACTTATTATAAATTAAAATTTTTGGTATATGAGGTTACCTCTTACTGCACTTATTATACTTTTTTCTATGGGTTGTATAATTCTATCATCCGCTAAGTATATTTCTATGGGTGTATCTATTCCTTCTCTAAAACATGCTTTTATTAATATTTTTGTTCCTCCTAAATGTACATATTTAATTGGATTTTTAACGTTAATATCTTGTATTTGTTTATTTATTATTGGTATTTTGGCCTTTTCTTTAGTGTATTTGAAATCTATGATATGTTCTCTTTGATTTACTCCATAATATTCTTCTTTTTGTCGTTTAAACCAGTTTCTTATTGTTGGTATTTCGAATATTTTTGCTACGCTTAGGTCTAATTCTTTTCCTTTTATTTGTTCAAATATACTATTATCAAATATTATTTTCTGTTCTAAAGATTCTTCGTCTTGATGTTCTTCTTTATTTATTATTTGTATGTCTGCTTCTGTAATGACTTGAAAAGTTGACTTTGGTCAACCTTCTTGGAAGTCGTGCTCAGATGAAAATTCTGACAGCTAGGTTAGCTTCGGAATATTGATTTTGGTGTAGAACGACCCTTTGTTCACTTCCCGAGGCTTTAGATAGCAGTTGTGGAATCTAGCTCAAAACGATACTGGGTGTGGGACCCACTTTTCATCGAAGCGAGCTCCAAATGGAAATTCCGCCTTCACCGTTGAGTCCGAAATATCATTTCCAATTAGATTCCATATATGGTTCGTATTTTTCCGACTCCGAACGAGTCCAAAACATCGAAATTTAAGTTTGAAGGGTTGTAGAATTTTGACGCGGCGGTGACGTGGCAGAGCTACGTGACGACACGTGGCAGAGGAGTGAAATCTGGAAATTTCTAGAATTTAAAAACGAAATTCGTCCATATTTTTTCCTTCAACTTCAACTTGAGATTGCTCCTTCATTTTGAATCCAAATTAAGTGATTCAAAAAGCAAACTTCAAGAGAAATTCGAGGGGAATCTAGCGGTTGTCTCAGAAACGCGAGGGGAGGCTTCATT
>NW_026028366.1:0-303 GCF_019186545.1 Solanum stenotomum | reverse complement strand
TAAAATTGAATCTAGAGTTATGTTTGATAATATATTTTCTTAAAAAATAATTCAAACTTGAATACTTTGTTTAAAGAAATATGAAATACGATTCAAACATAAAATATAATTTAAATAAAACTATTTTATAATAAATATATAAATAGCATAAATTTGAATTTAATAATGCAGATTCGTTGGCTATAGCTTTTCTTATATTAGTTATTTGACTCATACAATTAAATAAAATAATATTTAAATAGCACTTATATATCAAATTATGTAATATATATCAGTTGTTATTATGTAAAATAATATTTCCAC
>NW_026028365.1:0-219 GCF_019186545.1 Solanum stenotomum | reverse complement strand
TTTTCTTCTTTTTTTGGCTTTTTTTAAATTAAAAAAATTATTGTATTATAAAAATAAATTACTTAAATTTATTACAAATAAATATTTTATTGATGGAGGAACATTTATAACAAAAACTCTTCATATTCTTTTTTTATTTATTTGTCTCACTTATAATAAAAGGAGAAACATAATTTATCTTTTTTTGACTTTTTTTTTTAATTCAAATTAATTATTGTA
>NW_026028364.1:0-703 GCF_019186545.1 Solanum stenotomum | reverse complement strand
CAGTTGATACTTTCTGAGGGCCATGAGTATAGATAATCTATCCATCAGGGCACAGCGAAGATGTATCGTGATTTGAGGCAGCATTACTGGTGGAGTGGCATGAGGAGAGATATTGCTGACTTTGTTTCCCGTTGCTTGTGCTGCCAGCAGGTAAAGGCCGAGCATTTGAGGCCTGGTGGTGTATTTTAGAGATTACCCATTCCGGAGTGGAAGTGGGAATGTATCACTATGGACTTTATTGTGGGGTTGCCTCGGACTCCTAGAGGTGTTGACAGCATTTGGGTCATCGTTGATCGATTGACCAAGTCAGCACATTTCCTTCCTGTTCAGTGTTCATTTAGCGCCGAGAGGTTGGCTCGTATCTACATTCGGGAGGTGGTTCGACTTCATGGGGTGCCAGTTTCTATTATATCAGATCGGGGTTCTCTGTTCACGTCCAGCTTTTGGAGGACCTTTCAGGATGAGTTGGGCACTCGGGTTGACCTTAGCACAGCTTTCCACCCGCAGATGGATGGCCAGTCGGAGCGTACTATTCAGGTCCTTGAGGATATGTTGCGGGCCTGTGTTATGGATTTTGGAGGTCAGTGGGACCAGTTCTTACCTTTGGCGGAGTTTGCGTACAACAACAGCTACCACTCTAGTATTCAGATGGCCCCATTCGAGGCATTATATGTTAGGCGTTGTCGCTCTCCAGTTGGTTGGT
>NW_026028363.1:0-336 GCF_019186545.1 Solanum stenotomum | reverse complement strand
TAATGAACTAAAAATACACAAAAAAAAATAAGAAGAAGAAGATTGAACGTAAAAAATAATTTTAACCTTATATATATATAATATTAATTTTTCACTAAAAAATACTCAAATCCCCTTGCTCTTACGTGATTCCGCCCTGGTTGTTAAAATGTGCTGTCCATTACACGTTAAAACTCACGATGAGACCTTTTTTGTATTATCGTGTGGAAAAAAAAAAAGTCATGATTGAAAGAAAAAGTATGTAGAGTTGTTTTACACAAATAATAGAGTAGTTGATTTCACTATTTCCATTAAAGATAAAAGGAAAAGAAAAGACCACGTCAAAAGTGTGATGAA
>NW_026028362.1:0-1279 GCF_019186545.1 Solanum stenotomum | reverse complement strand
CCTAAAACCCTAAATCCTAAGACATTCTATACCCAAAGAAATCCAAAATCCTTCACTCTAAACCTTAGGGCTAAATCCAAAGAAACCCCAAACCCTTAAAAAAATCAAACACTAAGAAGTCCCAAACGCTAAATCTTATAACCTAAGAAACTTTAAATCCTTAACTCTAAACCATAGGACTAATCCCTAAACCCCAAACCTTATGAAACACTAATAAACTCTAAACCCTAAAACTATAATATCCCAAGAAACACAATAATTCCCGTTAAAACCTTAACCATTAAAAAAATCCTAAACTTAAAATCTTATGCCCTAAAACCTAAGTAAACCACAATCTTAAGAAATCCAAAATCATAAAAAACCCTGAGAATCCCCTAAAAACATTTAAAAACCCTAATCATAAAAATAATAATCCTAAACAAAATCATAAAACCTAAAAAAAACCATAACCTAAAACCCGAAATCCTAAACCCTAAATCTTAAACCGTAGTACCTAAGGGCCTAAAGCCTTAACCCTAAACCTTTGGCCTTAATACTAAACATAAAGAAACCACAAAAAAAAAAACCCATAAAACCTTATAAAACTCTAAACCTAAAAAAACCCTTAAGAAAATCATAAGCCCTTATAAACCTGATAAAAACTCAAAACCTTAGGGCTAAATCCAAAGAAACCCTAAACCCTTAAAAAAATCAAACACTATGAAGTCCTAAACGCTAAATCTTATAACCTAAGAAACATTAAATCCTTAATTCTGAACCATAGGGCTAATCCCTAAACCCCAAACCATATGAAACACTAAGAAACTCTAAGCCCTAAAACTATAATACCCCGAAAAACACAATAATTTCCTTTAAAACCTTAAGCCCTAAAAAAATCCTAAACTTAAAATCTTATGCCCTAAAACCTAAGTAACCCTCAATCTTAAGAAATCCAAAATCATAAAAAACCCTAAAAACATTTAAAAACCCTAATCATAAAAATAATAATCATAAAAAAAATCACAAAACCTAAAAAAAACCATAACCTAAAACCCGAAATCCTAAACCCTAAATCTTAAACCGTAGTACCTAACGGCCAAAAGCCTTAACCCTAAACCTTTGGCCTTAACCCTAAACATAAAGAAACCATAAAAAAAAACCCTTAAAACCTTATAAAACTCTAAACCTAAAAAAACCCTTAAGAAAATCATAAGACCTTATAAACCTGAAAAAAACTCAATCAAAATCTTTAAACCTAAAACCCTAAGCCCCAAACCAAGAAATAGAACATATGCTAAAA
>NW_026028361.1:0-371 GCF_019186545.1 Solanum stenotomum | reverse complement strand
TCTCACAATTGCTCCGTTAATAAATCTTGTCTTGCTCTTGACTGAGAGAGCTCTGAGAACAGCCCTTCACCAAGATCTATAACCNTCTATAACCAGTACCATAAAAAACTCTAAGTAAAAGAGAGGATCCTACACTCTCTGAAGGATGCAGGTAAAAAGAACTAGCAAAGTTCAATCGAACTGTAGTCGAACTAGAAACGAAATCAGTTTGAAGATCAGTTTGGGTATCAACCATGGTGTTCGAGTATTTGTGAGGAAATTCAACACGAACACAACCAGAAAAGCTAATCCCCAAACACGAAATCAAAAAAATAAATTGACAGCAATAGAGAATTCGCTACATAATTCCTCAATCAGGAAATCAAAAAATT
>NW_026028360.1:0-371 GCF_019186545.1 Solanum stenotomum | reverse complement strand
CCCTTAACCCTAAGAAATACTAAATCCTTCACTTTAGGTTAACCGCAAGACTTATGAAACACCAACAAACCCTAAAGCCCAAAAACACCTTTAAAAAACACTAAACCTAAAAACACCCTTATAATCCGTAATCCCTCAAAACTCTAAATTTAAAATCCTAATCCCTATACCCATAAAAACCCTAAGCCGTAAGAACCCCTAAAGAGTAAAAAATCATAACAATCTTGAAGACCCCTTTTAAAATCCTAAACCTAAAAAATTCAACAAAAACTTAAGCCTTAAACCTTAAAAACCCTTGAATAAAAACTTAGACCTTATACCCAAAAAATTTTTAAACCCTTCTGCCAAAGCCATAGGGCTAAACCCTAAGA
>NW_026028359.1:0-1153 GCF_019186545.1 Solanum stenotomum | reverse complement strand
CTTTATTTACTTTTTCAGTATAATAATATTCTGTTTTTCATCACGTTAATCTCTCGTCATTTATTGAGTGATAAATAATTAGTTATATCTTAATAATCTAAAATGAGAACTATTTTGAACCAACTACTCACTCTGTTTCATATAATTACTTGACTCATGTTGATCTGACACATTCTTAAAAAAACTTTAGTTAAAGATGTATTTTATTAAACGAACTTTATTAATGATATTTTGAAACTCTAAATATCAGCTGCTGCTACTACTTTATATAGTTATTTAATACTAAGGGTAGTATAAAAACTCTCTTAATTTGCTAAAATAAGATCTAATTTTAATATACAGACCAAGTAAAATGAAACAAAGAGAGTATGTGTACAGGAAGAAAGGTGACCTACTACTTTGAATTGCTACAAATTTGAAGAAAGGTGATTATCTCTGTTTAGATTGGCAACTAAAAGACCATGTACCAACATTAACATAAAATATGTACATGGAAAGTTTGTGTTAAATTAAAATTAGGATATTATTGGTTGAGAAGATGACCTAACAAACAAGTTTTCCTACCAATTATCACAACCAAAAACTTAATTCTCAATTCCTATTTTCAACATTCACATATCTATATAAACTTGTTAAAAGTGAAACTTAAAAGTACAATCAATCTTCAACAATGTCTTACCACCAAAATCAATCTTTTTTCTTGTTATTACTTGTCACTTTGTCAATAACAAATTGCTATGTAATTCAAGCAGAAGCGCGCCATCTTCTTGAAGTAACTATTCCCAAGCTTCCTAAGCCTGAATTGCCACAACTCCCAGAAATCCCAACTTTACCAAAGCTTGAATTCCCTGAAATTCCAAAACCCGAGTTACCAACGTTGCCAAAACTCGAGATGCCTGTCATTCCTAAGCCTTGAAATGTTCCACTTTATTATTGTGTCGTATGGTCATGAGTTTTTCTTTGTTGTGCTAGAAAATTTCATTTTGGATATATTATATTTGTCATGATATTCTATCATCAATTACAAACATTGTTAATGTAATTGTTCTAGCTGTAATCAGGTCACTATTGCATTTGTGTTTCAAGTGGCATGCATTATACACACATTGTGTTACAATCCAAAATCCAAATAGTATTTATTTATCAATATAAA
>NW_026028358.1:0-492 GCF_019186545.1 Solanum stenotomum | reverse complement strand
GGTCCGTGTCATGATGGGATCCACACGATTTGGCTTATCGAGTCTAAGAGAACGAATGTGCACCCGAACAATGAGGAGGTAGAGAGCCATGTGATTGCTTAAGTTAGAAATGCTTGCTTCTATACAAGTGTCGTTTAGAGTTTTAGTGCGTCGCTTGAGGATAAACAACGAATTTAAGTTGAGGGTGTTGATATACCGTGAGTTTACGGTATTTCTAATACATTTCACTTACAAGTCGTGTGTGTCTAGGGCCTTTTTATATTGTTTTATATGTGTTTTATCATGTTTTGCAGGAAAGGTGTTCAGGCGCGGAAGTTTAGAGATAGCTGAAGGAAATGCAGCAAAAAGGCATCCACGGAGGCAATCTACGGACCGTAAGTCAATTCACGGTCCGTAGGTTATGACCGTAGATCAGCAGGAATGTGTTGAGGACAAATCAGGGAAATCTGACCAAGTGTGGAACGACGGTGCCCATTGACGGTTCGTAGATTG
>NW_026028357.1:0-274 GCF_019186545.1 Solanum stenotomum | reverse complement strand
CGACCTCATTATTACCAAAATTATACCTAGACTTCCGTTAAGACCTTAGCTACGGAGCCAGTTGGCCCTCACAGCCAAAGTGGCCCATTACCAAGGTCAAACGAGCCCTACAGTATGTAAACACTCTATTTTACCGATTTTCGTGTGCTATAGTTCAAGGATTTTTGGTAATCCAGAATTCCGACGTCATTTTTGCCAAAATTATACATGGACGTCCGTTAAGTCCTTATCTATGGCGGCAGTTGGCCCTCACGGCCAAAACGGCCCATTTTCA
>NW_026028356.1:0-279 GCF_019186545.1 Solanum stenotomum | reverse complement strand
ATTCGATAGTAAAACCTATTTTTTCAACGAAAAAATATGATAATTAATTTTCGATTGCGACCTAATTTTCTAAAATAAATAACTTGCAATATCCATATTAAAAACATCCAATATTATTACGAAAAATAATCAAAATTACTTCTCGATTCACATCTCCTACTATATATATATATAATGCATCATTGTACATTTTATACATTTACATATGACATAAAAATAAAACATATAGTTTCTTCAAACTCCTACTTAATCGATATCATACTTGGTTTTTTAAAAACA
>NW_026028355.1:0-257 GCF_019186545.1 Solanum stenotomum | reverse complement strand
AAAAATGAATAGGGAAAGTGACTTGGGCTCAAATCCGATTTTGCTGTCCGCCTGGGCCAGTATTTGGGCCTATTTTTATTTTGGGCCTTCGGCCCATTTGAGTCACTTGCACTTGTCCTAAACTATATTGAATTTTGTTTCTTTGGGTCTTACACCCATCTTCCACCTGTCCTAAATTCTAACAAAATAGTAATACATAAAATGACAAAGGCTTAGGCCCAAAATAACAAAATACATTCTTTAAAGTAAAAGAGCGG
>NW_026028354.1:0-338 GCF_019186545.1 Solanum stenotomum | reverse complement strand
AAAAGAAGTAAAGCATGTTTCCACTATCCTTTAGTAGGGGCCCCTTTCTATTGTCGGCAACATCCTAGCCGTCCACCTGTATGCCTAAGATATAAAGGCAATCCCCATTTCTCCTATATAAGGAGCATTAGTTTTCCCTCTAGAGGCATCAGATAGTTTCCAATATTATGAAAACCTCTCTCTCTCTCTCTTTGTAATCTATTTTCTTATGTTCTTGCTTGCAATGTTTGGAGTTCATCAATAAACGTCAGTTGTTTGTAAGTTCTTTCTCTTTATAATTCCGCATAATTTAAGATCCTTTTTATGGTACTCTATATACAGGAGAATCCCTCCCATGG
>NW_026028353.1:0-355 GCF_019186545.1 Solanum stenotomum | reverse complement strand
CCAATGTACAACACATGAACATAATTGATAAGTAAGCCTTTTCATCATTTCTTGACCTCTATCTCAAGTTACCCAAAGCCACACTTAAGTGAAACATGAAGTGACCGCCCATACAATCTCTTCATATACACCTAAGTGTTCCTAAGGGTTACCAAAGATAAGGAAATTTACCATTACAATATAACATACTAAGTCAATGTTCACATATAAAACCATAGCCAGCCGTATACATACTCAACATATATTCATATACAACCCATGCTTAACTTTAAAGGAACACATGCCATTTCATTACCATAGGACCTCTACCTAATAGAACCTTAAGATACACTTGAGTAAGACAAGAAGTGACAGC
>NW_026028351.1:0-810 GCF_019186545.1 Solanum stenotomum | reverse complement strand
ATATTACCTAATATAGTGTATTTTTTTTTCAGAATATCCGGACACTACTTTGAGCATTGAGTAATTTAGAGCTCAAGCTAAGCTAAAGAAGATGATAATTGATCAGTTTGGAGCACATATTTGTTTTTTGATTTATTAGGAAAAATTCTCAGTTGCCACAAGCCCACATCATGCAAAATTCAATATGTTATATATCTATCCAAGACAACTCTGCTAGACTACTAGTATTGATTTTCCACTACATATATAAATTGCTTTCTCTTTTTAGAAATAAGTCTTCTAACAACTTAATGAGTTTTTTTAATCCTCTTTCAATTGTTTTATGACTAGTATTGCTTAATTAAATTCACAGTAATTTTTCTATGGATTGCTTATGTACTATGTATTTGTGTCTATTGAGATGCATATGCCCTCAACAAATNTGACTAGTATTGCTTAATTAAATTCACAGTAATTTTTCTATGGATTGTTTATGTACTATGTATTTGTGTCTATCGAGATGCATATGTTCTCAACAAATTGTATACTTTCAAACCGAAATAACCAAAAAAATTGAACCAAACCGAACCAAACCAACAATAACCAAACCGACAGTTATTTTTTTGATTTGGTTTGGTTTGGGTTTAGAAATTTAAAAACTGATTAATTTTGATTTGGTTTTGATTTTAACCAATAACCGATCCAAACCTACCATGAACACCCCTAAGTAGTAGTAATAGTAATAGTAATTAGTAGTAATAATAATAATAATAATAGTAATTAGTAGTAATAATAATAATAAAATTAATTAGTAGTAATAGTAATAATAAT
>NW_026028350.1:0-567 GCF_019186545.1 Solanum stenotomum | reverse complement strand
TTCGGATCCGAAACCCCGACTCGAAAATGGAATATTTCTTGAAAAACATCTTACCCATGCTTAGATAAGTTCAAATATGAAATTTCATCAAAAACGGAGTTAAGATCGACCTTGAAATTCTCAATTTATCAAACTTTAACTTTACCGAGAAAGTCCAAATTGTACGCGGTTAATATGATGAAAATAATCGATGAATCAATAATTTTATGTTAAAATCAGTTTACCCATAACATAAGGATTGTAAATATACCTTTTTCATCAAAAAGGGAGTCCAAATCGATAAAACCCCAATTTTTCCCAAGAGATTTACAGATAGGAAAAAAAAACCAGATAAAGAAATTATGAGAAAATATCGAATTGAAAATTTAATACTAACCCTCATATTAATTCAAGAAGAAACCCGTAAGAATCACTCCATTCCGATCTCTAGAACTCCCGATATGCTCAAAATACCAAATGAACACAGTATGAGATTTTTATAACAGTACATGACTGTTATGGACCAGAAAAACAGCAGTTAATCTTTCACTAAAAAAGCTGTAATTTCCTCATACGATAGTGAAATGA
>NW_026028349.1:0-793 GCF_019186545.1 Solanum stenotomum | reverse complement strand
TAGTAAATCTCTTTTAATTGTCACAAGTTTTTAAGTAGTTTTCTTGCTTAGGTGGTAGTATCCGTTCGAAAGGGTCGTTACAATTATTGGTATCAGAGTCTAGGTTTGTGGTTCTAGGACTTTTGTTGTTACTTACTTGTATACTTGTTCACATTCGAAAAAGGTTCTATTTGTATTATTTGTTCACTTGCATGGTTTATAATATTTTCATCGCATGTAGAGTGTACATGCATCATGTACATGTCCCTAACGCAATGTGATCTTCCTTTTGAAGGATTAAATTATGGCCTCTTCTTCAGACCGACCTATGGAAGCTAATCGTGAAGGGTCAGGTAACTCTATGCCCCAACCTCATGCACTAGAGGAGGTTGGAGAACCTTTCTCGAATCAATATGTTCCCCACACTAGTGGGTCTGAAGTGGGAAACCATCAGGGGGTAAGAGCGGGTTCACATCCTCAGATGAGCCGTGGTAATCAAGCTAGGAATCCTCCTTTTCAACAAATGGCTGAATTCTTCCACCACATGTCTGAAGCGATGCATGATCCCAATGTGATTAACTTTGAGAAAATGAGGAAAATGGGTGGAGTGGAATTTGAAGGCACCGTTGATCCCATTGATGCTGAACAATGGCTGGAGCGCATGGAGAGGGTGTTTGAGCAGTTAGAATGTTCTGATGTTGCCAAATTTAAGTATGCTATTTCACTATTACAGAAGGATGCTTATGATTGGTGGGTAAGTGTTCCAAATGCCAAGGTAAAACCTCTAGTTCTTACTTGGGATGATTTTCTTAGG
>NW_026028348.1:0-611 GCF_019186545.1 Solanum stenotomum | reverse complement strand
GAGAGGAAGAAGAAGAAGAAGAAGAAGAAGAAGAAGAAGAAGAAGGAGGAGAAAGAGAAGAAGAAAAAGAAGAAGGAGAAGCAGCAAAAGGAGGAGGAGAAGAAGGAGCAGGAGAAGGGGAAGGAGAAGAAGAAGAAGAAGAAGAAGAAGAGGAAGAGGAAGAGGAAGAGGAGGAGGATGAGGAGGAGAAGGAGGNGAGGAGGAGGAGGAGGAGGAGAAGGAGAAGGAGAAGAAGAAGAAAGAGAAGGAGAAGGAGAAGGAGAAGGACAATAAAGAGAAGGAGAAGGAGATGGAGGAGAAGGAGAAGGAGAAGGAGAAGGAGGAGAAGAAGAAGGAGGAGAAGGAGGAGAAGGAGAAGAGGGAGAAGAAGGAGAAGAAGAAGAAGTAGTAGTAGTATTAGAAGAAGAAGTAGAAGATGAAGAAGAGGAAGAAGAGAAAGAAGAAGAGGAAGAAGAAGAGGAGGAAGAAGAGGAAGAAGAACAGGAAGAAGAGGAAGAAGAAGAGGATGAAGAAGAGGAGGAAGAAGAGAAGGAAGAAGAGGAACAAGAGAGGAATTTTAGGAAGAGAAAGAGGAAGAAGAGGAGGAGGAAGAGGATGAGGAGGAAGAAGAG
>NW_026028347.1:0-13050 GCF_019186545.1 Solanum stenotomum | reverse complement strand
ATTCTTATCTTTGTATTCTCAATATGTATGAGCGTTTGGCCATGCAATTTATTCACTTTTTTGTAGTTGAACTCTGAAAAACATATTTGACCATAAATTTTTGGAATCTAACTTGAAGTTGAATTCTAGAATTAAAAAAAAAAACAATAAAAAAGGTGTTTTCACTTCTTTTTTTTCATTCTTCAGCCAATTTTTGGGCGAGTCATGAGGAAAAATATTCACTTTGACCAACACAAAATATTTATTCACTTTAAAAATAAAAATTATGATTTTTTTAAATTTTACAATAAAATATGATCAAACTCACACTAAACACTACAAAAAAAAAATAATTAGTGACAAACAAATATTGTAACTAAATAGAAAAATCTCATTAATCATATTTATCATTGAATTGACAACAAAGTTCTCTTCGCTAAGAGAAAAGAGCTTGGATATGATAAGGTCCTAGCTAATTTAAAAAAATTACATATCAATTTTAGATTTTAAATAACATTAATTAAATAAGTGATGAAACTTTTTATTATTATTCTAGTTATTAGGAGGGAAATCCACGAATACACAAAAATCAAAATATAAGTAAAAATATTTCCCTCCAAACTTTTTCCCTCTCATTATTTTATGCCTAAATTAGCTCTTTCTTTTCCTATTTTAGTAAGCCAACACGTAATAAAACTAGCACCCAAAAGGAAGTAAAATCACCCTAACATCACTAATTCTCTTTATTTTAATACATATTCCAATTTCATCTTTTGGTGTTGTGACATTTTGCAGTAACGTTTAAACACAAGTACGTTCTTCTTCTCTTTTTTTAATTTCTGTCAATTTTTGAATTTATTTTTTCACTTTTTAAATTTTATGTATATAATTTTTTAATCAATGAAGCGATATATTAGCAATACACTTACTCTTGGTTGATTATATTGTTTATACATGAATTCTTTATTCTATTAAATATGTATCCATGTATTGATTTTGAGTTACATGTTTTCTTTTTTTTATAATTTTTTTCAAAATTGATTATTAAATATATTTTTATATCTTACAAATGAATGGTCTTCGGAAAAAAAATAATTGCTTGATTGATAATGATGATGTGAAACTTCGTAAGAGTTCTAAAATGACGTCGATAAAAGAAAATCTCCCCAAACAACATGTTGAGGAACTTGTTTATCAGGGTAATATAACTTTCTGCAATATTAAATTTTTATTATTGTTTCAATTAGAGAAATTTACAAAATCATATATATAGCTAACTCGTGTTTAATAATTTCGTAGGAAGCATGGACACTCAGGATGAGATAGAAATTAGCTATAATTATGATGGCTATTTTATATTCTCTCCCTCTAGAAAATACGTAAGTGGTCAGTTGATAACAAATTAGAAGAGTTGAGTAAAAGGTAGTAAAAGAAATTTCAAATGATGATTGAAGCTCAAGGTCGACAATCAAATGATACTCTAAACGTAAGTAATGTTTCTTTTTTATAGCTTTTCATATCACTAATTTAGTAAATATGTGATTTATTTATTTTTTAAAATCATATTAATAATTAAATTAAATAATTTATTGTGTCATTTTCTTATGTAATATTTAACTGTTTCTGCAGCTTATGAAGAAGTGATGAGAGCATCAAAATTGACGGGACAAAAATAGCTATTATGTCTTATAAAAGAATGTTTATATGTATGAATAAAATGATGTTTCACTATTTTGAATGACATTGTTGAATCTTTATTAAGTTTTTTTCCCATGTATTGTATTTATTATACAATTCAATTTATTTCGCACATTTTTACTATAAATTTCATGTTAAATAGAAACTACATTGTATGAATTTGTAGCTATGAATTTTTTTTATTAGGTTGAAAAACATATATAATTTCCACAAAAATATCTTGTGAAGAATATATAATTGCCACAAAAATATCTTGTTAAAAAATGAAGAATTTTTAGCTACAATTTTTATCTTGTGACAATGAAGTGTGAAATTTTAGTTATGAAATTTTAAATTTGTAGCTATATCTATACTCCTATAATTGCCACGTATAGAGAACATGGCTAAAAAAATTATTTTTATAGCAAATAGTNCTACATTGTATGAATTTGTAGCTATGAATTTTTTTTATTAGGTTGAAAAACATATATAATTTCCACAAAAATATCTTGTGAAGAATATATAATTGCCACAAAAATATCTTGTTAAAAAATGAAGAATTTTTAGCTACAATTTATATCTTGTGACAATGAAGTGTGAAATTTTAGTTATGAAATTTTAAATTTGTAGCTATATCTATACTCCTATAATTGCCACGTATAGAGAACATGGCTAAAAAAATTATTTTTATAGCAAATAGTTTTTCTTAAGCTTCAACGTTGATATTTCATGGCTAGATATATGAATTGTTAGTTACAATATGAAAATTTTTGTGGCAAATACATTGAGTTATAGCTATGAATTTTTTGATTCATAACTAAATATAAGTATTATTGCCACGAGATCAGTTATAGAACTAGCCACAAAGTTTAAATATTTGTGGCAAATAAATTGAATATTTTGCTACAATACAACCCCTTATGGCTACTTTATAAAGATAGATACAAATTTTATTTGTTGTGGCACAAGAATAAAATAATTTGCTATAAGTATATTTTTCGTGGCAGAAGTTTGTATCCATTGCAGCTATAAACAATTTTATTTTGTAGCTATAAGTATAAAATCTTAGTTACGGACCATGTAAAGTCTGTAGCTAACTATTAGCCACGCTACATCTTGCTACGCATGCTACAAAACAAAATAATGTAGCTAAAGTGTTTAGCTACGAAAATTTTTATATTTAGCTACAATGTTTTTTGTAGCTTAAAGTACATTTTCTTGTAGTGAGCTAAGAACATTGTCAATCAACACATCTAGCTCTTCTCAGTCTAACTGTACGACTTCGACATATCTGTGTAGATTTAGCCTTGTTTCCTTCACATCTGACATCTAATTTACCTCTATCGAATAAAAATAGAGACGTGCAAAGCAACCCACAGTTGTTGGACAAAATTCTCTCAGCGCTAAAATCTATTTAGATAGCAATAAGAATAGTACTTATGCTATACATCATTGATCATGTTCAAATTGCCTTTTTAATGGCAATGAACTTGTTTTCCCCATAATTTCTCATGTTCAAATTGCCTTTTTAATGATTACAAGGAAATGCAGTTATCAATCTTTTATTACATAAGAAGCTGTGCTACGAAAAAAATTTAAACATTATTGGAGCTTGGTGAAATTAAAATTGAATGACATTCATAGCTTCTATATAAAAAGTCTGAGTTTTATACAGGAAAGCATATTCTACACTTGAGTACAACAGTATAAACTGACTATCTGTGCAAGTTCAATCACAGGTTACCAAAGCTGCAACCAATATGTTCTTGGGTGATCATGTCGATTCGATCTTGCATCACAACACTGTTACAATAAGAAGGAACGCTCAACAAGTAGAAACATGTCTGTGCAGAAGGGAAGTTTTCAGAAGACTCCGAAGTTCTAGAGATGCAAAGTCTAGAATCTAAACCGCGAGAACCCTATAGAGGTAGATACCTTATTGAAGTCCAGAAGAAAAGAAGCGCCTTTTTCTTCTCAGCAGACATACCCTCAACTATCTGCACGCAAAGAAAAAAAGAAAATAAATGTGTTAGAAAGAGCGGGTTAAAGTGTGAAGTTGTAAATACTGTGACAATATATATATGACTACCTTCCAAAACCAGGATATTTGACGATTATTTTCTTCGTATCCATTGTAATCTGTATGTGCTTTCCAATCTTCGACAGAAATAGCAGTTCCACTCCCACCAAGCATTTTGTCAAGATCTTCAAGATATAAACTCCGAAACAAGGAAGTTTTGATACTTGAGGTAGTTATATCAGAAAAACCTTGAGAAAAATGAGCTACCTGCGAAGCAATTGATGTGACAAAACGATGTTGAATAAGGAGATTAACATACTCCTTTCTATTCTTACTGTTCACAACAACATCTTTCCCATTGGGCTGAAGCTCGACTGTTGTTCTGGACCCCAATTCTTCAACATCATAAGCGAAGGTCAAGCTAAGTATATCTTGATCCACCGTCTCAGGATCCATCTCGAGTATCTGCTTGCAACTACTGTATAAGGTGGGATCTGCATCTTGAATATCCTCCAATGAAATATCCTCTCCAGCCAATTGCAAGAAGAAAACACGGTCAAATACAACTCCGATTTGTATTTTATGCATTAATGTCAATGCAATCATTCTACCACAGAAGGTGAAATACTCGAGGTGCAATGGGTCCACTTTAGATGCTGCAATAACAAATATATATTAATGACTAAAGTTAATTCTTTTTAGATGCAAATTTGTGCATAAAGGCGATAAAAGCTTACCTGAATTTGGGAAAAACCTTCTTCGATCATTGGGACAAGCAACAAAGAGGGCTTTGTGAGGATTGAACATCTCTCGACATACCAAGAAGAACCACTCTCTCAACACACCAGGTCCAGTAGCTTCTTCATGTTTGAATTGCAATAACAGATCGCCTCGCAGCAAAGCAGGATCCTTATCAACAATATATTCAAAAGATGCCTCCATCAAGTCGGACCTATCGATGAGCATCTCATATGACTCCTCCGTGTTTCCGGATCTAGCTTCTTCAAGCATCCTCATTGTGAAATGTCTCCGTACTTTGAAATTGACTACCAGCTCCTTGTGCTCAATGATCCACCGATAATCATCAAAACTCATTGCATATATCCCGATTAGACAGCTCAGTGAAAGTTTCCGTTGACTCAACTTCTGCCAAAAGACCTCCGAGTTATTAAACAACATAGAAATGTTGTTTAACTCTTTCAGTATTACAAGATACTGAGACCACCACGATACGATAAGCCTGTCATCATTGATCAATCTCAGCTTATCTTCCAATTTCCTTAAGCATGGCTCTATTTTATCTAGCAAATTATATAACATGATATGCAAGTCAGATAAAATA
This sequence comes from Solanum stenotomum, assembly GCF_019186545.1. Taxonomy (NCBI): domain Eukaryota; kingdom Viridiplantae; phylum Streptophyta; class Magnoliopsida; order Solanales; family Solanaceae; genus Solanum; species Solanum stenotomum. The sequence continues at coordinate 8,032 of NW_026028347.1, read as the reverse complement.
CGATGCAAGCTCTCAATGTAATCTCTGTCATGCACTGCTTCACCATTTAAAGAGACGAAAGGTTGTTGCAGCAATGTCCTCACCAAGCACATGTACTCAGTAAAATCACGCACAATGCTCATCAGTGATAACCCCGTAGACTCAACTGATCCCATACTCAATTCTAACTCACGCGATAAATCTGCAACTACAACCTCACGAACAAACATAATAGCATCATTCAATGCTAACAATTCTTTAGCAACATTCTTCTTGCACCTTGCAATCCCAACAGCCTCTACTATATCCCTTAAAGTACTCCGACAAAATACAAGGGATCCTCAAGCCCAACAACTCTTCTCAGTAGCTTACAAAACACTAATATCAATCGAGAACATTCACTGTATCTCTTCATATGCAAATCAGTACTCATCAACGAATCGATGAATCTATGAATGGATTCATCAGCAACATGCTTCTTATCTTTATCTGGAGATAGATAAAGCATTACTAACGCTTCAGGCACCGATGAAGAAATAAATATTTCAAAATGTTGAGAGGATTCTTCATTAATATTATGCATTGGATTCATCATAAGAAACTTCTTCAACATCCTTATGATATGATGCCCGCGTGTAAGAGCTGAAGGATCATTACTTCTCAAAATATCGAAGACTAGTGAAGCTAAGTCATCGGTGAGTTTCCAAGCAGTGGTGAATTTAGGTGCAAAAAATAGGGCACCCGAACCCGTGGTCTCCTCGTAAAATTAGATATTTTATGTATATATTTTTTAACATTTGTATAATATTATATTTTTGCACCCGTACTATAAAAAGTCTAGTTGGTCCACATGGTTAAATGTTGAGCTTTTGACTTTGAGGACTGACAATCAATTCCCACTTAATACATTTTTCTTGCTGCACCCATATTCGAAAAATCCTAGATTCGCCTCTGTTTCCAAGCCTGAGGATTATTTGTGCTCGGTAGTTGACCAATTACAAGCTTTATAGTTGTATCGCGCAGAATCCCACAATCTTCCAATGTTTGGTTTGACCTGAGCTGCTTTCCCTGATAAATTAGTCGTTGCGCTAATATGGGTATTCCTGTAATACGTGTGATTGTATGGTGAATGAATTCCACTGGATCCGTAGAAGAGGCTAACAAAATAAATATTTTCCCATTCGGAAACAGGACAAAAAACTGAATCATAATAAGAAAACGAGAAACAGTCCCTTTATCCGTCTCTATTACAAGCCAGAGACCACTCTGGCAAAACAGATACAGCTCATCATCAACCCCAACAGTGGTTTTCAGAAGTTTACAAAGCTCTGATACTAAAAGAACACATACGTCCGAAGCATCTTCAGTCAATGTACTAAATGAATTGATAAATTTACGAATAAATTTATCAGCAATTGATTTTTTAGCCATATCTTGAGACGTATACAGCATTACCAAATCTTCAGGAGCAGACGAGGAAATAAACAATTGTATGTGGTTATGTGCTTCTTCAGCATTTTCGTTTAGAATCATAAATGTAAACTCTTTCATCAACATTATCATATCCTTCAAATCCGAAGCATGACAAATGTAATCACTTTTCAAAATCGTGGAGATTTTTGAAATTATCTCATTTGTGATTTTCCATGTCTCCAGATGAAATGTGGTTGGTATTTTCTCAACCAGGGTTTTTGCTTGAGGTAAAGAACGAACAAAGAACTGAATCGGAGTTTGGTCAGTTCTCTTTCGTTTTCCAGTGATACCGTTGTTGTTATCACCGCTAATCATATCGAAAAAGTGAAGTGAAATGGTGTAATGAAAATGATAGTGTGGTTTAGTTTAAAACTTAAGAGATCTATTTATAGGGGGGAAATGTGAAAATGGTCAAAGATAATAAATTTTGAATTAAAAAAAAAAATTCATTAGATTTTTCCCATAAAGTCAAGATATTATTAATTAGATTTTTCCCATAAAGTCAAGATATTATTAATTAGATTTTTCCCTGAAATTAATGGTGTTGTTTTTTTATTTTTCTAAGTTTTTTTTGGGCAATTAAATTTAATGATGAGTTTATCTTAATGAGAAACATTTATTAGTCATTAAAGTGATTAAACTAGCATGTTGAAAAAGAATATAAATGCTTAAAGTGATGTAATTTGTGAGTCAAATTAATATATCTATGAATGATATACATCATTAATTTTTGTTATTTGTATTTGATATAATGAGAGAAGTACGTATTACATGAAAACAAATGAACCATTTGACTATCATAAATGGTGAACATGATGAGTAAATTACTTTTTTTTGTAGTCAAACGAATATATTTGTATGTTAAAAAATATATTTAATTGAGAACTTTTAATTGTCTACTAAAGATTAAAAGGAATAATTACAATAAATAATACTAATAATATACTATCTACTCAAAGAAAAACTATGATATATTGTAATGATTAGCTATTTAAATTCATTAAGAATGATTCTTCATGGTTCATTCTTCATTCCATTCATCTCACATTTGTTTCTCTACACTTAAAAAGAGTTAAGGGGCGTATTTAGATGGATCAACGAGTTCACATAAATCTATACTTTTCTTCCTAAATCGTATATACTAGTGTTATATTTTTTTTAAAAAAATACTTAAATATAGATATCTAGATATAGTCTCAAAGTGTATATAAATAGTTGGACCTATAGTTTTAAAAGTTCAACGGATTCAACGATGAGAATCTAAAAGTCAATTAGATTAAATTTATATCTTAGATCCACCTTTTTATACCAAATTCTAAATTGTTAATTTGATCAACCTTATAAGTTGAAGTAGTTGGTAATTAAATATTTAAAGCTAAATCAACAACTATAAGAGGAAGTAAGTTTAATAATGTGTTTATGAATGAATTTAAAGGATATTATAAGAAAGACAATCTTAAACGTAAAATTCGAATAGCAAGTGATTAATTCATTATCCAAAGAAATCTATGGAATATAGATTTTACTATTCAATCATAGTTCGAGAATTATTGAAATCAATAATGCAAGATTTTTTCAAAATGGTAAAGTTAGTGAGAGCGTTGAATGAAATAATGTCAAAAGGATCTATAGAACATGTTAAACATACAAAACAAACGCAAATACCACAATGCTGAAAGAATGAAATAAATTAAAAGTAGCAACTAGCAAAAGATTACAACTAAATTTCGAAAAAAAAAGTTCTATTCGAGTTGGAGACATCAAATACTGCCTCTATGGTTTTAGTACCTCTTTTGGAAGCCCATGTCATCACCATTGACGGAATTATGTTAGAGTGGATAAAAGTCCCACATTGATTTTGTAACATCCGACAATTTGAAATAACTATGAAGAGGCTTAACAATCGGAAATAGTCATTTTTGGAAAGAATTAAAATTTTGGAAATTTGGCTAAGTATGGGAAAAAGTGAGTTTTTGGCCAACTTTGAAAAGTCATAACTCCTAGTTCAAGATGATTTAGGTGTAGTTCCAGTTATGTTTGGAAATCCCCTGGAATGATCTTTCCAACGCCATCAAGTTTGCGCGATTCCGAGTTTGTATGAGCGAGTTACACCCTTTGAAAGTTGGGCAGTTGGCAGGGGATCCGTCCGGAAATTTTAAGGGTATTTTGGTCTTTTCCCTAACCAATCCTTTTGGTTATATTGTTGCGTTAGACTGATTTTAGATCAGTTTTGTCTCATTTTAAAAGAGTGAGAGTGACGGTTTTGAGTGAAGAAGAGAAGAAGGAGAGAAGAAGAGGAGAAGAAGAGGAGAAGAAGAGGAGAAAGAGGAGATCAAGCAAGTTTCCGTCGTGGATATAGTCGGGGGTGATCCCCAATAGGTATGTGAGTTCTTAGTGTTGGGTTGATCCTTTCCCCCACACACCAAACTCATTTTTTATTATTGAGAAAAGATTGGATATGTTATTGAAGTTGTTGGGTTGTGTTGTTGTTGTTGTTGGTTTGTGTTGTTGAAGTTATTGGTTGTGTTGTTGGAAGTTCTTGTTGGTTTAGTACATGATTTGATTGTGTTTTTGAGTTAAATCTCTTGTTTGTTGAGGGATTTTATGATCCTTAGTGTTGGAGTTGAAACCCTTGAAGTTAGGGTGGTTTAGAGTTGGAGAAACAAGAGAGGAAAGTCGAATTTCGGGGAAAAAGGGGCTGGGGCGTCGCGCCAGCCAGCGCGCCCCAGCAGGGGCTCTGAAGTTTCCCCTATGGGGCGCCGCGCCTAGCAGTGCGCCTCAGCAGACCCTCTGAGCTCCAAGGGCCAAGGACGCCAAGTTCCCCCATTCTTTTCACACTTTCTCATGCATGTTCCTAGATATTATACCTATGTTTCATAGTTGTTTCCAACACTTCAAAGTGCGTCTAAACATCAAGAATCCCTCCATAACATGTGATCAAACACCTTGAATTCATAATTCCAATTCAAGGAAAGTTAGTTTCCAAGTCAAGTGAAGTTAGAGCCAAGCTTAGAAGTTAAGAAGTAAGTCAAAGCAAGTCTTCAAAGTTTTCAAGGGTCTTCATTGAACGTTTTAACTTCATTCTAAGGTTCAAGTTCCAAGTTAAGTATAGAGTTCCAAGATAAGTATAGAGTTCCAAGTAGAGTATAGAGTTTCAAGCTAAGTAAAGAGTATCGAGTTTCAAGTCAAGTCAAGAGTTTTCAGTTAAGTCAAGAGTTTCGAGATAAGCCAAGAATCAAGTGCATTTCTCAAAAGTTATTAGGGAACTAAGTATTCCCAAAGGAGTTTATAAATGTTTTTACATTTGAGTAAGAAAGGAACCATGTTTTCCAAAAGAGTTTTGAGCAGTTTGAGCACTATCTCTTTTAAAAAGAAAAGATGAGTTTTGCAAAAGAGTTTCTAAAATATGATTAGTATGACAAATCGAGTATGTCATCAATGTTTAAACAGTATGGTCTCTAGATATACCATCAATATTTAAGCAGTATGAATATCCCGAGTCATCAATGATCATATTAAATTATGGTTTTGAGATGTTCTTTTTAGAAAGAGTTTTCAAGAGCCTTTGAGCTCAGTTTTGAGTAATTATCTCAACTTAAGAAAGATGTGTTTAAAACACTTAAGAGCAAAAAGTATATTTTTGGGAGTAGTCTTGAGCACCGAATTGGGGACACGAGTTCATATTAACTCAACTCTCCATAAGAGCCATGTAGCCAACATGGGATTTCTCGGGTCATACTTTTTAGATGATCACGTAAGTTAAGCTAGTGGATCCACTTAGTAAAGTTAGCTTCCTATATCATGGCAAGGTATAAGATGGTCCTTGGGCAACGTGAGGTAAAACGTTGTATCACTACTTAAGCATGTAGTGGTGGTTATCGGTTAGAGAACTCCCACAGTAGAAAGAGTTTGGTTCCTCGAGAAGTTTTGCTTAGTGTGGATGGGGGCATGAGACTTCATTCATGCATTGCACAAGTAGACTTTGAGAGGAAGCATGGTATTTTTCATGATATTATAAATATGATTTTTACGTCATGTTTTAAATAGTTTTACAAGCTTTATATATAATGCATGTGTCTCATTGCTTTATATTGAGTTCAGTTATTCATGAGTTGAACAGAGCCAAGGTAAGTTCTCTTTTGTATCCCTTTCAAGCTTAAGTTGTTTGTTTAGCGGTCCAGCTCGCATACTCGTACATTCCATGTACTGATGCCAGTTGGCCTGCATCGTTTTATGTCCACTGCTCAAACATTCTAATTCTTCATCGTCGACTGCAAGTCGTTCATTTTTTTTTTTTGCATTTCCCAAGTCAATAGTGAGCTCAATCATTTTGGTAGTTTTTGAATTTAAATTGTATAGCAGAGGTGACTTCTCATAATCAGTATTTTCTGAATCTGAACTGTATAGCTGTGACTTCTCATTTTCGTTTTGAGGTTTGGTGACATAGTCTTCGTCACATAGAGTACACGATGCCCCTTTTTGAATCTGTGCATCAACTTCGTCATATAGAGCTCAAATGTTGTGACTTCTAGATTTTCCTGTATAGACATTTCTTTTGAAGGAGAGTATGGAAAAATATTTTCATCAAACTTTATTAGTTGAGGGATATTCAAGACATCTATAACCCGTGTGAATAGGACTGTGTCCAAGAAAAACACAAGGATACGTTTTCTTTGCAAACTTGTTTTTGCCGTAGTCTCTTAAATATGGAAAGCACATCTTCAGACTCCCATAGTCAGAATGGTGATTAAACAATTTAAAGAAAGGAGTTTCCATTTTAAGCGTTGTGGAAGGCATGCGATTTATCAAAAAACATGTCGTTAGAAAACCCAATATTTGGAAGGGAGGTTAGCCTGAAATAGCAAGGTGAGACCCGTTTCAACAATATGCCGATGCTTCCTTTTAGCCACACCATTTTGTTCATATTTTCAAGGAAAATCAGTACCTTTGTTTCAATGTTCCTAAGCAGACGTGCCTTTAATAGACCATCATTTTAGCCCAGAGAGTATAATTTGGACTTGACTCAACTTTTCAATCATCTTTTGTTGGTTCGCTGCCTTCGATCAAATGATGTGCCATGTCTAAACTTTGAATCAATGGCTCCATTTGAGATCGCCATAAGAAAATATGCAGATTGCTAATAATTAGGTTGAATATCATTCTTTTCAGTACTTATATATGGTAAATAAGAAAATATCTGAATTTAAATCAAACAACGTAACGTAAATAATGGAGATTGCTAACAATTGTGATTTTAGGCTTTTTTTTTTTTTTTACTATTCAATTATGTAAATTTATGAAAGCTTTGACCATATTCTAATTGAGGTTATATACAACTCTTTAGGATATTAAATTTTTCTATCATTAAAAGTGAAACTCTAGAAATTTAATTTTTTTCCCCATGATTTCTCATGTTCAATTTGCCTTTTGAATGATGACAAGGAAATGCAGCTATCAATCTTTTATTACATAGGAAGTTGTGCCATGAAAAAAAGTTAAATGTATCGGAGCTTGGTGAAATTAAAATTGAACGACATTCATAGCTTTTATATAAAAAGTCAGAGCTTCATACAGGTAAGCATATTCTACACTTGAGTACAACAGTATAAACTAACTATGTGTGCAAGTTCAATCACAGGTTGCCAAAGCTGCAACCAATATGTTCTTGGGTGATTATATCGATTCGATCTTGCATCATAACACTGTTACAATAAGAAGGAACGCGCAACAAGTAGAAGCATGTTTGTGCAGAAGGCAAGTTTTCAGAAGACTCTGAGGTTCTAGAGATGCAAAGTCTAGAATCTAAACCGCGAAAACCGTCTAGAGGTAGATACCTTATTGAAGTCCAGAAGAAAAGAAGCGCCTTTTTCTTCTCAGCAGACATACCCTCAACTATCTGCACGCAAAGAAAAAAAGAAAATAAATATGTGTTAGAAAGAGCGGGTTAAAGTGTGAAGTTGTAAATACTGTGACAATATATATATGACTACCTTCCAAAACCAGGATATTTGACGATCATTTTCTTCGTATCCATTGTAATCTGTATGAGCTTTCCAATCTTCGACAGAAATAGCAGTTCCACTCCCATAAAGCATTTTGTCAAGATCTTCAAGATATAAACTCCGAAACAAGGAAGTTTTGATACTTGAGGTAGTTATATCAGAAAAACCTTGAGAAAAGTGAGCTATCTGCGAAGCAATTGATATGACAAACCGATGTTGAATAAGGAGATTAACATACTGCTTCCTATTCTTACTGTTCACGACAATATCTTTCCCATCGGGACAAAGCTCGATTGTTGTTCTGGGCCCCAATTCTTCANATAAGCGAAGGTCAAGCTAAGTATATCTTGATCCACCGTCTCAGGATCCATCTCGAGTATCTGCGTGCAGCTACTGTATAAGGTGGGATCTGCATCCCGAATATCCTCCAATGAAATATCCTCTCCAGCCAATTGCAAGAAAAATACACGGTCAAATGCAACTCCGATTTGTATTTTATGCATTAATGCCAATGCAATCATTCTACCACAGAAGGTGAAATACTCGAGGTGTAATGGATCCACCTTAGATGCTGCGAC
>NW_026028346.1:0-753 GCF_019186545.1 Solanum stenotomum | reverse complement strand
AGCCACTTCAAATTGTCGGATGTTACACTTGCTTCTGAGCTTGTCCTTGATCCTCACCAAATCGCGGTCTGGTTCCAAAACAGGAGGGCTATGTCACGCCCCGAGCTATCCCCGAGACGCGGACACGGGACCTAAGACCACAAGTGATCCCAAGCTAACCCTGCTGGCATGATCATGAGCATACTAAAGATAATAAACTGATGCGGAAGCTAAATCATAAATAAATCTGAAAAGATGGGGAATACCCATATACTATAACTGCATATATCGAATTTGAGAGTTTAATACAAAAGAAATATCAAACTCAAAACACTAAGTTGAATCTAACTATGTCTGAAAATAGCCTCTAACTGACTAGGAAATGCTGGGACAAGCCCCAGCTAAGTCTAGCAAAACTGAAACTAAAGGACTAAATACTGAAAAGAAACACATGACTATTGTCCTCGGAGAATGAGTACTCACCAACTGATATCGCTGAACTATAGATCGGGAATCGATCTAAGCGTGATCTGGATGCTGAGAACCTGAACCTACATCACGAGAAGATGTAGCGCACGTATGCGTCAGTACTTGAAGGGTACTGAGCATGCAGGATAGAGTAAAGCTGAAATAACATATAACTGAACAAAGCATACTGAGCAATGATATAATCTGAACATGATATAGATACTGAAAATACTGAATACTGAGCTAACTGATGCAATGACCAAATTTATAACATGCTAAGACTAAATACTGACTGTACTGAAATAT
>NW_026028345.1:0-1800 GCF_019186545.1 Solanum stenotomum | reverse complement strand
TTTCAGCCCATTCGTTACACTAAAATCTATCCAAAAGAAACCCATATATTCGGACCAAACTAACCCATTCATTCCAGCACACCTTGGCCTATTTTTTGGCCCAAATGTTTCAACCAAATTCAAGTAAACCTAATCCTAAACTCATCAGCCACCTAATACGATTTTCTCCCTTTTCTCTTTTTGAAAAGTATTCAAGTGCATACCATGGAGAATCAGAATAGTACGTGCCATTTTTGTGAAAAAACTCATCTCTCTCTTCGTCTCTTGCTGGCAACTCACATGGTGACCAGCCATCTATCTTCTTTTTGGTCAAAGATAGCCATTGGACGCAAAAGAGACAAACTTTGCTTTAAAGAGAATCAGATTTTGTACAGAGAAAATGGACTCTTCAGAGTTCAAAACTTTGATTTCAAATCTCTCTTTGACCTGCGTGTTGGAGCCAAAAATATTCAAATTTCAGTCTCAATCCTAAACCTAATCTTCACCTATAAATACATCTTTATATCTTTAGCAAAAGGAAGATTTTTTCAGCCTCCATAGAAGCTTTGACATTCATTTTTAAGAAGTTTTTCCATTGCACCATAGTACTGTTTAACTACTATTTTCTTCTCTAAAATATTGTCTTTGCATCTTTCTTTCGATCTCGACCGAAACTCAAGTTTCAAGCTTGTTCGAGTTTGTCATTGTTCGATTATAGACACTTGATCTAGCAGCCCCATTCACTGCCCTATAGCAGGTGATATTCGGCTCCTCATCCTCTCTGTTTTCTTCTTTACTTAATCAAAATATTTTCTTTGTTACAGTATTAAAATGGTATATATATCAAAAGTGATTTATGCTTAACATAACTATAGTAAAAGTGATATTTGCCTTCTATGTTTCTCTGTTTCTGTCTATTTTTGGGAAGTTCATGTATCATGAACAGTTTCAGCTTTGCTTAGTTATTATAAAAAACTGATGTTTAAAAATTGGATTTGCTCGAGACTCATACAAATCTGAAGTTATATTCCTTTCACATTAGTCGTCACATGCTTAACGAATGGTCTCGTTTTGTGAGTAATTTATCATTTTGAATCAGTTTTTGTTTTGATTTTAAATTACCTCATGCCTTTATTCTGCAAATGGTTTGATTAGTGTTTGCTCACTGGTTTTTCGGGAAGAAATAACTATGCTCACTGCCCACAATCTACTATATATCTATGCCAACATATAAACTTTAGTTTAAACTTTTTTTATTGCTTGTTGAAGCCTCTCTTCTATTCTGTAAGTAGAGAGTTAAATGAGTTTATTTTTAGTTCTTAATATTTAGTATAATCCAGTCAATTGATCATGATTTAAAAATATAGTTTTGTTGTAGTTTAAACCTGTTGAAGTTGGAAATTATTTTTGTGCCTAAAAGTCATGTATATGGCTGCTTCTAGTTTGGTTCAAGGTTTTCCGTGCTTGCATATCTTTCATTCCGGATAATATCTTTGTTGTGACTTTTATTGGCTTCATGTTTGATTTAATCAATATTGATTAAAGTCGACTTGTACTAACTTCTTTACTTTCTTTTATTTGCATTAACACTTTGGGAGCAAAATGGAGTCTTTGATTCAAGACTCTAGTAAATTCGAGTTTCGTGGACTTAACACCTCATACCCGTACATGGAGTCTTCACCAATATGTTATACATGTTTTGACCTCGAGTTAAAATGCGGTATAACAGCTTGACGACTCTGCTGGGGAACTTTAGGTTCTAAACCATAACAGACTTAGGTTAATAATTATGTTTTTAACATTTGCTTGTTTCATTTTTTA
>NW_026028344.1:0-458 GCF_019186545.1 Solanum stenotomum | reverse complement strand
AGATTAGAAAAGAAGATGATGTGATAGAAAGTAGACCAGATGCTGAGAAAGCAACAGAGCAAGAGGTGGAGATATCTCAGAAAGTGGTTCCCATACCTAGGCCTCCACCATCTTTTCCACAGAGGTTAGTGAGGAAGACTGAAGATGGTAAATATCGCAGGTTTATCACCATGTTGAAACACCTTTCTATCAATGTTCCTTTGATAGAAGCCTTGGAGCAAATGCCTGGGTATGCAAAGTTTATGAAAGATATGGTGACAAAGAAACGGTCTGTGAGTTTTGAAGATGATGATAGATTGCAGCATTGTAGTTCTATTGCTACAAGATCTCTGGTGCAGAAGAAGGAAGACCCTGGTGCTTTCACGATTCCATGTACTATATGGTTATTACACTTTGCTAAGGCATTATGTGATCTTGGTGCTAGCATCGACTATAACTTATAGAGTGGAGAGTGGGTC
>NW_026028343.1:0-771 GCF_019186545.1 Solanum stenotomum | reverse complement strand
ACCATATTTAATACATTAAAAATTAATTAAAAAGCTGTAAATGGAAAAGGAATCACCATTTAAGGAATCATTATTTTTAAATTTTTGGATCATTTCTTCTTCTAAAAGTTTCTATCCATATGTAACAATAAAGTTAAAATAGAAAATGTAGTGACACCGTTCTTAGTAATAGATACTTATTTATTCTTATCAATTTTTTCTGACAATCTTGATTATATTTTTCTTTAAAATAATTATTGCCTCGATTTTTATTTTTATTTTTAACATTTATTTTTAATTTTAAAAGATTGGAAATTTTATGTTAAAAATTTAAATAATAGAAAAAATGATTTATTTAACTTTTATCATCATCAATACTACTACTTTATTTGACGTTTTTTCTAAATCTTCATCTCATCATTAATGTTATTTATATAATTTTGTTAAATCACTTATTTTTTCTTTTTTAACTTTTTTATATATATATAAAAGTTGGAAATGTAAATGATGATGTGACATTTCTTAGAAGCTAAGATTACTATTTATCTAATTTCTCAAATTTTTGAGTTCTTTTATCATACTATATACAATATGTTTTATTATAATTTCATTTAATATAGTAAACAATATGTTCTAGGAATTAAAACAAAATTATCATTTCAGAAAAATAAATGTTAAATTATAATTTTATTATGATTCAGGAAAGATAAAGATATTATTTCAATATCCCATAACCGCACTCAATACATTAGAAATTAATTGTATATAACTGTAAATGGAAAATGAATCACC
>NW_026028342.1:0-281 GCF_019186545.1 Solanum stenotomum | reverse complement strand
ATGCTGAGAAGTGGTTTTGAACCTGGGCATGGGTTAGGCAAGAATTTGGATGGCATATCTGAACCTCTTCCTATACCACTTCAAAATTTCCGATTCGGTGTCGGTTATACCCCAACGGAGGAAGAATTATTTGAAGCAGAAATAAGGAAGAAACGTGACTATGATATACCGAAGCCTATTCCAGCATTGTACCAGTCATTTGTTGCTAAAGCTTTAGAGCCTGAGATTGATGATCTAGTGGAAGGGATGGGATGATTGTTTGATGAAGAAAATTGTGCTGT
>NW_026028341.1:0-282 GCF_019186545.1 Solanum stenotomum | reverse complement strand
GTATTATTGGTAACCAAGTCATATTAATGGTAAAAGTCTCACTTTCCAACCTTGGAATTTTTGATTGTAGGTCTCTTGATCCTCACTAATTATTGTATTAGCCTGTTTTTAGATGTCTGCCATATTTTATCTTTAGTTGATTGTAAAAGACATGGCTGAATTCTCGAAGTATTCAGGCTAAAACATGTATTATAGTAATCATATATCCTTTGCAAAGTTCATTGTTTAAGAAAATTACTTGCTTCTAATATTCATTTTTTATTTTGTTATTTCTAATTTGCT
>NW_026028340.1:0-380 GCF_019186545.1 Solanum stenotomum | reverse complement strand
CAAGCCCTATGTTATACTTGACCAGTTTCAATTGATGTAGTACTTCCATTGAAAGAGTACATAATTTTTAAAGAGTTTCGAGGCAAGTACCTACTTCCCAGTGAGTTACTCTAGAACTTTTGACCTTACTGTTTTTTTATTTTACTTTGATGTATTGAGCTAATTATTGAGTAACTTGAAACAACTAAAAAATTACTATTTGATCTTTCAAGATAGAAAGACAAGATAAGATATACTTACACATCTTTTTAATATTTAAAGGAGCTATAACTACAACTTAATTATATAATGTGGAAAATTATATATGAAGTTCAATATTTCAATACTATAATGAATCAATCACATTACCCTGCTTCTTATTGATTCTTTTAAGAGTTTTT
>NW_026028339.1:0-305 GCF_019186545.1 Solanum stenotomum | reverse complement strand
AAATTAAAGGAAATTCAGACATGGGCGATGAGTTCCTCATATAGATCTCGAAAAAATACGAGGTTTTAAAAAAAAGATTGCGTCAAACGGACGTTCGAGCCGAAAGTTACGGCCGTTTGAAATTCAGCATCTTAAAGGTGGAAGGTGGCCTTGAATTTAGGAAACTTCAAACGGCCATAACTCGTGCCTCGGGTGTCCGTTTCAGGCGATTTTTTTTTTGAATCCGCGTATTTTTTCGAGATCTACGCAACCAAACTGCCTAAAGGCGATTTGGGAGTGCCGATTTTCTCAGAAACGCGTTTTAC
>NW_026028338.1:0-582 GCF_019186545.1 Solanum stenotomum | reverse complement strand
CGCTGAATACTCAAATCAAAACCCATGGAGGCCACACATGGACCATGTATCACTGCCGAAACCAGATCCCATCGGCATCCAAATCGCTAGCCGGAGCTAGTCCATCTCATATATCTCTAGCCGAAGCTAGTCTCAACTGTGTCTCATATCCATCCATCCTCATATCAGTGTCTCAGAACTCATGCAACAGATAGTTCACACATGGGATGAATAATGAATATGCACATGTTATCAATCACAATCATATCACGATCACATCATAGTATTACACATCATCTGTCTCAATCACAAGTATATCACAACCACATCATAGTATTACACATCACCTATCTCAATCACAACCATATCACGACCACATCATAGTATTACACATCATCTGTCTCAACATCAATGTCTGTATCAATCATAGCCTACTCATGCTCTTCTATCCCCTCAATATCAGTTATCACATGACTTATTCGACAAATTTAAGTCACACATAACACATTTAGCTCGTTTTATTACCCCCATCTTTCATTTACAACAATTTCAATCAACAAATAAAACTCATTGTTAATCCCCATTACCCCCCAACACAATTAG
>NW_026028337.1:0-631 GCF_019186545.1 Solanum stenotomum | reverse complement strand
ATGTTCTTACTAAGTCTTGCCTTATACGTATCTTCCACATTCGGGGACGAATGTTCCCAAGGGGGAGATATTGAAATGACCCAAAAGGTTCTTAAAAATGTGCTTCGGAAGTTACCGGAAACTTGTTTAGCTATATCAAAAAATCCATTTCGTTTTTCATAAATCCGACATCATATTCTTGTTTAGGGGGTCAAATTGAGTGGGAAATGGGTCTAACCCAAATTTTAGAGCAACCGTATCAAAATCCGAAATTTCCAAGTGAAGCCTTTTTTGAGGGTCTACTTTGGAGGGTCATATCTCCTAGCACACAAATAATTGGGTGGCTCATAACATATCCATGAAAATCCCTTTGAGTTAGCTACTTAACGCACTTCGTTTCACCTCATTCGGAGTTCGGACGAAGAAGTTATGCCCATTTTCGTAAAATCTGTCCGGCAGGAAATGCAATTTCCAGTTAGCGTTTTTACTGTTCACCCGCCTCATTTTTTTTCTAAGTGTTGGACCATTTTTCCAAAGGGCATATGTTATTTCCTATATACCATTAGTTCAATTCCCATCTCTAGAACATTTCCCAAAACACCTCTCCCATACTTAGACACATTTCCTCTCAAGTTCTCTCAAGAACCCTAAT
>NW_026028336.1:0-378 GCF_019186545.1 Solanum stenotomum | reverse complement strand
AAATAGACTTGGGACAGCAGCTAATTCAACGTTTTTACCAAAAACGGGCGATCTACAGTAAATTCTAACAACACCACAATGTTCTCCTCGAAAAACCACTCAAGATAGCCTAAAAAATCACCAAAATCGGATCTAAAATGGCTAAGAAAACAAGTTTCAAAAATTTCCAAAATTAAGCCCACAAAAGGGGTCTGGCAGCAGGTGTTTTTCGAAAATTACCTCAAACGGGGACTCCAAATCACTATCCGAGCTCACCAACACGTTGTCCTCGAAAAATCTCACAACTTTGCCTTTTGGATCACCCAAATCGGTTGAGAGATGAGAGAGTTATGAGGGTTTGAAGTTTTGGAATTTGGCTGATTTTTCTGCAATTTATTG
>NW_026028335.1:0-621 GCF_019186545.1 Solanum stenotomum | reverse complement strand
ACGTTTGAATGTACTAAGTATATGGAATGAAATGCAATACTACAATAGATGGACATCATAGGAAAAATGCATAATCATACCCAATAGATAGCACATTAATGAAATGATATATATAATGACACTTACATAAAAATCATATTTAGTGGGACGTAGTACATGTGTGGCGAGTGACCATCAATATAGTATTTCCAAGGCCTACCACCCCCTTGGAGAGGCGAAAGAGGTACAAACCCCTCAATATGGTTACCCGGGTCTACCACCACCCGAGCTAGGGACCAAGGTACAAACCCCTCGATATGGTTATATGGGCCTACTACCCCCCGTACTAGGCAACCAATGTACCAACCCCTCGATACGGTTATACGGGCCTACTACCCCCGTACTAGGCTTGGTCGACTCACAACACTATATAGAGAAATCATATACATGTATCCCTTTCATCATCATTTCAATAATTATATAATCATCCGACTCCTAGGATGTACATTGGACCTTCCATTTCCTAAGAATTCTATAAATGACATTTTATCAAACACATGGTGGGCTATTGCTCATGTAGATAAAATTATGTCTTTCAAGAGTAGTAAGTCCAGCCAATTCCGAAATACATATAAATCAGCC
>NW_026028334.1:0-298 GCF_019186545.1 Solanum stenotomum | reverse complement strand
TACTCTTTACTTGACTTGAAACTCTTTAATTTACTTGAACTCTTGGCTTGATGTGAAACTCTTAACTTAACATGAAATTCTTAACTTTGACTTGACTTGAAACTTAATACTTTTCACTCGACTTGAAACTCTATACTTAACTTGGAACTCTATACTAACTTGGAACTTGAGCCATAGAATGAAGTTAAAACGTTCAATGAAGACTCTTGAAAAGTTTGAAGACTTGCTTTGACTTACTTAACTTCTAACTTCACTTGACTTGGAAACTACCTTCACTTGACTTGGAATCTAACTTCAC
>NW_026028333.1:0-65282 GCF_019186545.1 Solanum stenotomum | reverse complement strand
GTGCAGGTATCCTTGGAAGCAAGCCTAGTAAGGCACCTTAAAATGTGAAGAATCATGAGGTTCTTGAAAGCTTCCAAAATGAGAAAATGTGCTCTAATGTTGATAGCCAAGGTGACGACACTTCTTCCTATGAGCTACAAGGTAACAATGCTAATGCCTACACTTCGTTGAACTTGGAACATCATTGTGTGGCTAGTAGCCTATTGAGTGTAAATAATAGCTTGTCTTTATGTGAGCATAGTGAGTCTTTACCTTGTGATGTTCTTGATAGCACTTTCTTGTGTGATGATAATATCCTTGCTGTGAGTGATCAAACACTAGTTGATCCTTTTGATGATCGAATTGACTCTTCTAGTAAGGTCAATTTGTGTCCACCTAGTGTTGGCACTTGTAGCTTGAACGAGGGTACATTGTCCTGCGATGAAAGTGATGCTACACTAGTTGATCCTATTGATGTCCAAGTTGATTCTTCTAGAAAGATCAATTTGTGTTCACCTAGTGTTGGCATTAATGATTTGAATGAATCCTTAGACCATAACACTATTTCTTGTTTTACTCATGTGAATTTTGAGGTAGAATGTTTGTTAAAGGATAATCTCTTGTTTGATGATGACATGACTCTTGAGATTGTGCATAGTGAAATGCCTTAGAATGTTTGAAGTGTAGCCACTCTCTGCGGCTATCAATTATTTGAGAATCCACTATGGTGTGATGACACACTTTCCAAAGATAGAAATCTCTTTTATGAAGATGATAGTACATTTATTGGAGAGGTTAGTGTTAAGATGAAACGGGACGCTTATGTGTTAAATGTTACTTCATCCTTGTCTGTTCCAGTTCTTCATATGAATTGTGCTTCTTTAGTATATAAAGTGGAGGCCAAACTTGGGAACAACTTGATTGAAGTTCATTTATGTGACGCCTTTCTCTACTACTTGTTTGCATATGATGATGTTAGCACTTTTGAGTGGAGTACTATGATATTGGAAGATAAGGGTGCCAACCGGGTTAATAAAGGTGTGCTTGATCCATGTTCATGGATTTCCTTTCCATTTGACCCCGGTAATGAGTTGAATTGTGGCATTAGTTTAGTGATGCTTGGTCAAGATGACAAGAACAATTTGGAGGAATTTGTTGGCGCCTTTCCCTATGATGGAAAGTTCTTCTTGAGGGTTTACAATTTACTTGAGGGGCCTACGTTGTGCATGGGGAAGGGTAGTTTTCTAACCCCCTTTCTTTACTATCTCTTTGCGTATGATCTTGTTGATTGTGCATCTTATGGGGATAAGAATTATTTGTCAAGAGAGGGGGAAATTTATCTTAAATTCGTCATGTTGTCTTTGTGTGTTCCATCTTGTGATGTAATGAGTGCTAGGATCCTTAAACCTAGTTTTAATCTTGCATATAGGAACACCTTAGATGACCCTTATGTGCATGACACATTTCTCTACTTCTCTTTGCATATGATGAGTCTCATATTTGTCTTAAATGGGCATTGCATTTCGGTCGAGGTATCATTGAGGTCTATACTTGTTTGTATGACCCCATTATGTGGACTTATTATCATTTTGACCCCGGTGAGCGTTTGAGCTTGTAGTAATGTTATATTTTGGGTGGTATTATCCTTTTGATGTGAGGAATAGCCAATTTCCTTGTTCTTCAACTGCGGGCTTAATAGTCTTGATAATAGAGGATACTTGGTTGCTCCTTGAAATTGTGTCTCCTTGGTGTAATGCTTTTTGTGCTAACCATTATACTAACCCTCATGCTATGAGGATATATTTGTTGTTTATCCTTTTCATTGTTTTGCAAGGTTTGCATTCGAGGACGAATCCTTTTCAAGAAGGGGAGGATGATAACAACATGGATCGCGTAAAAGCATTAGAGGAGCTTGATGGACACAAAATCAAGAAGTACAATGTGTGGAAGGTCCATCTAAGTGAAGAGAAAGAAGAAAGAGGCCATTTGTGCAAATAGTCATCTCATAATTTCNAAGAAAGAGGCCATTTGTGCAAATGGTCATCTCATAATTTCAAGAATTCACAAAAGAAGACAACCAAACAAGGCCCTTACCTCATTAAGGGTAAAATTGTCAAAGAAGTGTCTTCTTTACTTTATTTTCAAGAATTCACAAAAGAAGTCAACCAAACAAGGCCCTTACCTCATTAAGGGTAAAATTGTCAAATAAGTGTCTTCTTTATTTTATTAGTATAAATAGTAGTCTCTTTTATTTTGGAAGATTTAGACTATATGGATTTTGAATGTGAAATGAACAAATTCTTTCAAGAGTGTAGTTTAAGGGTGGAGTCCCTTTAGGGTAGCCTAGCTTAGTGTAGCTTAATCTAGATTAGTGATGGGTGGATTCTCATTGTTGATTTAGGAGTTCATTAAACTTGATTGCACTTGAGATTGCTCATTTGTGGTTTTCAATTTGAATTGTTTCTTTTCGAATTCAAGTTTCTCTTCTTCCCTGGTTGATTGTTTATTCAATTGCCTTTCTTTCTTCTCTTCTCATCTCTGAAGGAATTGAAAGAGCAGTTGAAAGACCTTCTAGGTAAGGGCTTCATCAGACCTAATATCTCTCCATGGGGTGCTCCAGTGTTGTTCGTGAAAAAAAAAGTTCTCTCAGAATGTGCATTGACTATCGTCAGTTGAACAACATCACCATCAAGAATAAGTATCCCATCCCCAGGATTGGTGACTTGTTCGACCAACTTTAGGGTGCTAGTTGCTTTTTTAATATAGATCTTAGATCTGGCTATTATCAACTCAGAGTCAGAGATAGTGACATTCAAAAGACAGCCTTCAGGACTTGGTATGGTCATTATGAATTAGTAGTTATGTCTTTTGGACTAACAAATGCTCTAACAGCTTTCAGGGACTTAATGAACAATGTGTTCAAACAATATTTGGACTTGTTCGTTATCGTCTTTATCGATGGTATCCTCATTTATTCTCGGAGTAAGGAGAAGCATGTGACTCATCTGAGAGTTGTTTTGCAAACTCTCAAAGATTGCCAATTATTCATTAAGTTCAGCAAATGTGAATTCTGGTTACAGTCGGTCGCTTTCCTTGGTCATGTGGTATCTAGCGAATGGATCCGAGTGGATTCTCAAAAAATTAAACAGTGAAAGACTGGCCCAGACCCACCTCCCCAATAGATATCAGAAGTTTCTTGGGTTTGGCCAGTTATTACAGGAGATTTGTTGAAGGATTTTCATCCATAACTTCCCCATTGACCAAGTTGACTCAGAAAAAGCTCAAATTTCAGTGGTTAGATGAGTGTGAGAAAAGCTTCTCAGAACTGAAGACTAGGTTGATTACAGCTCCGGTCTTGACTCTACAAGATGGTTATGTGATTTATTGTGATGCATCCAGGGTCGGCCTAGGTTGTGTGTTGAGGCAACGAGGTATGGTCATAGCTTATTCTTCTAGACAACTTAAGGTCTATGAGAAGAACTACCTGACTCATGACCTCGAGCTTACAACCGTAGTATTTTCCCTAAAGATTTGGAGACACTATTTGTATAGTGTTCATATGGATGAGTTCACAGACCATAAGAGCCTCCAATATATGTTCACCCATAAAGAGTTGAATCTTCGTCATAGGAGATGGCTTGAATTCCTCATGGACTATGACATGAATGTGCTTTACTATCTTGGTAAGACCAATGTAGTGGCTGATGCTCTCAGCAGGCTGTCTATGGGTAGTGTAGCACATGTTGAGGAAGAAAGAAAAGAGCTAGCCAAAGATGTTCACCAGCTTGCTCACTTAGGAGTTTGCCTTACGAACACATCAGATGGTGGGGTGATAGTACATAATGGATCAGAATCTTCATTGGTAGCGGAGGTTAAGGAAAAACAAGATAGTGATCCTACATTACTTCAGTTGAAAGGTGCAGTTCATCAGCAGAAAGTTGAGGTTTTCTCCCAAGGGGGAGATGGTGTTCTTTGTTACCAGGGTCACTTATGTGTTCCTAATGTGCATGAGTTGAGGCAGAAGATCCTTACAGAAGCCCATAATTCCATATATTCTATTCATCCAGGTGCACTAAGATGTACCGTGATCTACGGGAAGTCTTTTGGTGGAACAACATGAAGAGGGACATAGCAGATTTTGTGGCTAAGTGTTTTAACTGTCAACAGGTTATGGTAGAACATTAGAAACCAGGAGGTATGACTCAGGAGATTAACATTCCTACATGGATGTGGAAAGTGATAAATATGGACTTCATTATGGGTTTACCCCATACTCGCAGACATCATGACTCCCTTTGGGTGATAGTAGATAGAGTCACTAAGTCCGCTCACTTTTTGGCTGTCAAGACTATAGATTCAACAGAGGACTACGCCAAACTCTACATCAATGATATAGTCAGGTTGCATGGGTTCCTTTGTCTATCATATCAGATAGAGGTCCCCGGTTTACCTCTCATTTCTGGAAATCATTTCATAAAGGTCTTGGTTCTGAGGTAAATCTCAGCACAACTTTTCATCCACATACGGATGATTAGGCAGAATGTACCATTCAAACCTTAGAGGACATGTTGATAGCTTGCGTGATCGATTTCAAGGGTAGTTGGGATGATCACTTACCTCTCAAAGAGTTCGCTAATAATAATAGCTTCCATTCCAGTATTCAGATGGCCCTGTATGAGGCACTATATGGGAGTAGATGCAGGTCCCCGATTGGTTGGTTTGAAGTAGGTGAAACAACCTTGATTGGGCCAGATTCAGTTCATGAGGCTATGGAGAAAGTTCAACTCATCAGAGATAGATTAAAGACAGCGTAGAGTCATCATAAGTCTTATCCAGATGTGAGGAGAAAGGACTTAAGAGTTTGAACTCGATGATTGGGTTTTCCTGAAGGTGTCACCTATGAAGGGGGTGATGAGATTTGGCAAGAAAGGGAAGCTCAGTCCTATATATGTAGGTCCTTACAGGATCCTAAAAAGTGTTAGTAATATGGTATATGAGTTAGATTTGCCAGCAGAACTAGTAGCGGTTCATCCAGTCTTTCACATTTCCTTGTTGAAAAATTGTGTGGGTGATCCGATATCAATAGTACATTAGAGAGTGTGGCTGTGAAGGATAGTATCACTTATGAAGAAGTGCCAGTTGAAATTCTTGATCGTTAGGTTCGTAGGTTGAGAAATAAGGAAGTTACTTCAGTGAGGAATTTGTGGAGAAGTCGGTCAGTGAGGGAGCTACTTGGGAAGCAGAAGCAGTCATGATGGCCAATTACCCTTATGTCTTTCCTTACGATTCCATTTCAGCTTCAAGTAATAGTTCCTCTCCAGTCTCCATGTTTATTCGTGTGTAAATTTAGTCTTAGTATCTTGTTCCTTCAGGTATCTTGCATTTCAGCATATTTGCATGTTCTTGGAACTCAGTTCAATTAGATATCAGTTTCTAGTACTTAATGGTAGGGATTCCAGCTCCTTCCCTCCATACTCACGTTGGTTAGAATTCATTCCAGGACGAATGTTCCCAGGGGAAGATATTGTAACATATTGGCTTTGAGAAAACATAAAAATGCAGCTTTCCAAGACCTGGTGCAAGAACCACGAAAGCCACTGACGGTCCGTGGTCTGACACATGGTCCGTAGTGGGGTCTATCGTTGGGAACCAAATGTTTATGGTCCCTGACCCCTCCCACGGTCGACCAGGATGGTCCATGATTGGACCTACGGACCGTAGGTGAGGGTCAGCAACCAGTTAGAGGGAAATTGCTATTTGGTCAACTTCAAACGGTCATAACTTTTAGCACATAATGAATTAGGTTTGCCCATGACCTATCAAATGAAAGATAATTGAATCCTCTTTCCAACGCCACCAAGTTTTCTAAAATCCCATCTCGTTTTAGTGAAGCCCTGTCGGGCAGAGCTTGACCAACGACCCCTACCGATGGTTGGTAGGTCAAACGATGGCTCGTCAGTCCTGTAGTAGGTGTCACCCGTTAGATTTAAGTCAGGGTCATTTTTGTCCTTTCCCCTATTGTTGGGCACTTAAACTACGCCATTTGATGCCTAAACTACGTCAGTTTACTCAATTTAAGCCTAATAACTTAGTTAGACATACCCAGAACCCTCATTCACCTAAACTCATCCAAACTTAGAGCAAAAAGGTGAAGAAAGACGCGCCAGTTTCCCAAGAACAATCAGAAGGTTTGCTTCAAGTTTGAGACTCAAAATCGAAGGATTTCTCGGTAGATTTTGTCACTAGGTATGTGGTATTTGACTAGTGCGTTCCTTTCATCCATTAGGTCCCTAGAATATAGTTAGTTCCTTGATTTTCCATATCTTTTTTAGACCTAGGATTTCTAAAACCTTGGAATTTTGTTGTGATGTAGATGTTGTAGTATCCTTAATCGAAATAACTTGTTTCTTGGAATGTTTGCTTAATTCCTTTTATGAAACTCATAACCATAGTTTGTATAAATTCTCTTAGTTCACGAATTATACTTGTTAGGTCAGTTAAATAGATAATCATGCTCCATATTTCGAATGTTACATTATCAGTATATAAATGTTGCATTCTCAGATTGCATGTTAGTATTTTGAGCTATTCAGTATTCAGTTGTATTTGTGTCATATACTTATCCAGTTGGGACTAGAGTTAGCACCGAGTGGACTAGGGTTTAACGTACCCTCATAGTCCCAAAACTACGTGCCCACATAGGATTATAAGTCCCCTATGTTGTGCATCAGATTTAGTGATCACGCCAGTCATGCCTTTATACCCCTAGCAAGGTATATTGGGTCCTCTCAATGGGGCGTATGCATCAGACTCCACGTTTAGCTCACGTGGTTTTATGTCAATTAATAGTAGCTCCTTCTGTCAGACTCTTAGTGCATTTGACCAGGTTTTCAGTATATACTTCAGCATTCAGTTCAACATGTTATTTTTTCATGATTAGTACTTGGTCATTATATTCAACTTAGCTTTTCAGTTATGTTTCAGTATTTACATTCTTGCTTAGTTATGCTTTGTTCAGCTTATATATATATTTGTTCAGCTTAGTATCCATATCCTGCATGCTCAGTACATTCCAAGTACTGACGCATACTCTGAGTTACATCCTTTCATGATGTAGATTCAGGTACTCAGTATCCAGATAACGCTTAGGTCAATTTTCGGTCCGCATTTCAGAAGCTTTAGTGGTGAGTCCTCATACTTCGAGAACAAAAGACATGCTTTTCACTTTAGCCTTTTTATTCAATTTTCAGTTTTGTTAGAGTTAGCTAGGGGGAATGTCCCAACAACTCAACTCAGTTAGAGGCTTTTCAAACATAATAATAGAATCAAATTGAATCTTTAAGTTCATCTTTCGGTTGTTATTAAACTCTTAGTATGTTTTATACATTTAGACTAGTTGGGTATTTCCTACTTTCAGTTATCCATTGTTTTAGCTTCCACATAGTATATGTCTTATTCAGTTATTCTCAATATGCTTGATATCTGCTAGACACAGGGTTAGATTGGGGTCACTCGTGATCCTAGGTCTCGTGTTATGTCAAGGGTGTAGCCTTGGGGTGTGACAAATTTAGTTATGGTAGGAAATGTTGATAACCTACAAATCTCACGCATAGGAGACAAATATTTTGGGAAAAACCTTCACATAAAAGATGTATTTGTTGTGCATAAACTCAAGAAGAATCTTATTTCTATTAGTAAAGTTGTGAAGGATAATGAATGGTAACTAACATTTACTGACAAGGGTTTATGTTGTTATGGACAAGAGCACAGGAACAATCCTAGCGAAGGGGCATGAGAGACATGGCTTGTACGCCTTGGGAGGAACCTTATATGAAGTCTTGATAGCTACAAAAATTAAGGTTAATTCAGATACAGTATGACATCAAAGATTGAGTTACCCACACTCTAGAATTCTTAATTTTTTGCATAGTAATAAGATTATTGATGTCATAAGTTTGAATAAAAAGTTTTCATTTTTTATTAGTTGTCAAATAAGTAAAAGTTGTAAGTTATATTTTCAATTTTCAAATAAAAAAGAACTCAAAACATTAGCAAAGATACATAGCGATTTATAGGGACCAACCCTGGTAGCATCTTCTAGAGGAATAAAGTTCTATGCACCTTTTGTGGATGTCTACACACATTTTACATTATTGATTCATCTGCTGAAAAACAAATTTGACTTTCTACCTATCTTCATTATCTTTCACAAATTATAGAAAAACAATTTTCTTAGAAACTTATGATTTTGAATGTGACGGAGTTGGAAAATTCAACAGTCTTGAGTTCATAAATTACTTGGCTCAGAATGGAATCAAGCGGTAGATTTTCTGTCCTCATAATCCCGAACAAAATGGAGTCACCGAAAGGAAGCACAAAGATGTTGAAACTGCTCTAACCTTGCTATTTAATGCAAAATTTCCATTATTTTTGTGGGTTGAAACATTTATGACTTTCGTATTTTTGATCAACAGAAGGACAACTTCTACTTTAAGCATGCAATCTCCCTTTCCTAAGATATATGAGTTGGATTACAATACTTTGAAAGTTTCCGGATGTTATCATTTTTCCTACCTCAAAGGACATAATAAACATAAATTTCAACCAAAAATATTTCCTTGCATATTCATTGGATATAGTTTGCTTCCCAAGGGATATAATGTTATCATCATCAAACACGAAAGGTTTTCATATCACGGCATGCAATTTTTGATGAGTCCTACTTGCCTTATGTTTCTAGTAGTGATGAATTTTCTGTAGATTCCACCAATTCGCACCTCACCACTTTTTGGGAATTTCTACAAAATAAAAATTCTCAATCTTCGACTGAGAAATAACCACCTGATCCGTCCATCCGTATCATCTTTAAACATCGATGGTGAACTTGTTGTTTTTGGTCCTCTAGTTTCCGTCAACCAGCAACCTTTGGAGCCAAAAATAACTTCAACATCTGAAGGATCTGGTACATCAAATGAGTCTATTGGACATATAGATATAATACACTTTAGCAAAGCTCAAGTGATATTATTGTTCTTCCCCACTGCCAAGCGCCGAAACAGCCGTAGCTTCAACAACTAATTACTCATTAACATTGAAATCTTCTGCCACTTCGTCTAGTCTTGGTCTCTCCACCATACCAGTTATTGATTTACTTGTCAAACTCCCATATTTATTGTGTCCTCCTACCACATCTTCTACCATTTGGACTACACCTAATTACGCAACAAACAACCATCATATGCTTACACGAGCAAAGACCCAAACACTTCCAAATCCATCATTTCAATCCCTGACCTTTGTAGCTTTACTTCAAAGTGATATGTCTGAGCCTAAAACCATCAAAACAGCCCCTACTAAGCCCTACTGGTTGGGTGCGATGAATGAATAATTACCAGCCTTAAAGTCAAATAATACTTGGAAATTGGTCCATGGTCATCATCAAATGAATGTTGTTGGCTCTCGATGGGTATTCAACACTAAGCTAAAGTCTGATAGATTAGTGAAATATTTCAAAGCACGTTTGGTTGAAAAAGATATAATCAACTTGAAGGAGTGGATTTTGCCGAAACATTTAGTCCAATTGTCAAATCTACCACAATCTGACTAATCTTATTTGTTGTTGTCATACTTAAATAAAACATCAAACAACTCAATGTCAAAAATGAATTTTTACATGGTGATCTCTCTAAAATAGTATTTATGGAGAAACCCCTAGGTTTTCATGATCCTATATTTCCTAATCATATTTTATTATTAAAGGAAGCTATCTATGGCTTGAAACAAGCCCCAAGGGCATGATTTTGCAAATTCAGCTCATATTTTCTTCATCTTGGATCTCCTTATAGTAAAACACATATGTCGTTGTTTGTGTTCCATTTCACAAAGGGCTCTATCTTTTTACTTCTTTATGTGGATGATATCGTATTGACAGGAAGCCATCACCTACTTCTAAATACTCTTGTCAACAAGCTTTGATCTCACTTTGCAATGAAGGATATGTGAGATCTTCATTACTTTCTTGAAGTCAAGGTACACCGCGACTCAAATGATCTTTTTCTTAGACAATATAAATATGTGTTCGGTATTCTTAACTGTACAAATATGTTGGATGCAAGAGCTATTCATACACCACTTACTCTTAAACATGATTTACATTCTTCATCTAGATCACCTGTCATTGCCTCTGATTATCGTGACATTGTTGGCTCACTGCAATATTTCACTCTCACGAGACATGAGATATCCCACTCAGTTAATCTCTTATGTAAACTTATGCAAAGTCCCATTGTTGTACATTGGAAATGTGTTAAAAGATTCCTTTGTTATCTCGCGGGCACTCCTGACTTGGGTCTGCATATCTCGGCTAGATCATCTCTCAACATCATAGGCTTTTAGGATGTGGATTGGGCTGGATATCCCCTTACTCAAAGGTCTATCACATGGCTCTATGTCTTTCTTGACGCTAATTAAATAAGTTGTTTGTCTAATAAGCAACATACAATGGTTAAGTCTGGTGCCGAAGTTGAGTATTGATCATTGACTTCTCTAGCTACAAAATTGATGTGGGTCACCTATCTCTTAAAGGATATTGACATTTCCTTATCTCATCCTCCATTGTTATTCACAGATAAAATCAGTGCTCTCCATAACATGGAAAATTTAGTATAACATGCTCGCACTAAGCATGTTGAACTTGATTACCATTTTGTGTGTGAAATGGTGGTTCATGGTGATATGGAAACCAAATCTATTCCTTCTAAGCTTCAAATTATGGATATTCTCACAAAGCAATTGCCTAAGCATCAAGTTCAAGCGTTATACACCAATCTAGATGTTGTCAGAAATCCCTACACTACAATGCGGAGGGATGATAGACACTATCAACCTATATAGAATATTTTCCTTGGTAGTGTGTCCTTAGCGGACACAAAAACTAATTGGAAAATTTATTATACACCTAAACTTGTATAGGTAAACTCTCCTGCTAAGTGTATATATACCCATGTCATTGTAACATATATAACAATCAAGCAAGACTGAAAAAAATGCAGTTCTTTTATTATAATTTTCTTCATTACCTAGTTGCCGCGGATAGGAGGTAGGTGTATGTACTTGGTTGTGTGACACTTGATACTGATTGCTCAACTGGTTTCTGTTGCATTACCACATTCATATGCATTGCTTATCACCAATAGAATTTATTATTGTTTGCACCTACCAGTTCTATTGGGGGTCGGTTGGGTTATGACTACTGGTTGTACCTTTCGGGCTTATAGGGGTTTGGTTAGGTTACTGTTTGACTATAATTGTGTATATTGTGTAGAATTGATTATTAGTTACTTAAATGGTTGGAATCAGAGGGTGTATCCACGATTTCGACAAGATGGGTGCATAATTACAAAAGAATGCATCTTAAATACAAATTTGATCGGTTTGACTTTGAGGTTCTTATATGAACCATTAAATTTTAAAAACTATAGGTCCAAGATATATAATACTACTAGTTTTAAATTTTAATATACACATTTGATCTAATTATATAAAAAATTTACAGTGATGATTTTTTTAGGAATTTTCAATGTAAAACACTTAAAAAATTTGATGCTTAAAAGGAAAAAAACAAAAGAAAAATTTAGTTGAAATGACAAAAGTGTAACAGATAACACTTGGAGAGGTGTTACTCAAAAAGACAAGATAAATACAAGATTTAAATTTCTATTCTTACTTAGAGAGGTGCATCCAACCATTATCGTATTATTATATGATACTCTAAACATGGATTCACACATCTTTATTTATATATTTTTAAAAAATATAACACTATTATATCTGATCTAGAGATGGGAGCATGGGTTCATGTGAACCCACGACAACCCCTCTAGATACGCCCTTGGTTTGAATGTTTTTATCTTGGAGACTCTTGACTTGGTTGTGGCTGGATTGACCCTGTTTTGGTGGTTATGCTGAGTAGTAGTGTTTTCCATTGGTTACACATGGTTTGTGGCTCATGTAGTAGGTCTTTTGGTCTTGAGTACATTGTTGGGATAGCACTCCAGGTATGTTCTCTTATCTCGACCTCTTGTTCATTACATTCTATCCCTTGATGCGGTTCATCTTAAACTTTAAAATATCTCTTCTTTAGTTACATGTACTGTACCTTCCTTATTTACTTGGTTGTTTATACTTGCTTTGTCTTTAGAGCTCAGTCGTTCTATCCTTACTAAGTACCGCTTGTTGGTACTCATACTACACTTTTGCACCCTCAGATCATAGTATGAGTTTTCACCGTTGATTTGGATTTCATACGGAGCAGCTTTTGGGATTTGAAGGCTAGGGTGAGCTCTGACGTTTGAGTTGCTGATCTCTATCTATTTGGCTGGACTGTCTTTATGTTGCATTCAGAGACATTCTATATATAATTGTATAGGAAAAAGCCTTTTGATACTATTTAGATTAGAAGCTTGACTACATACTGATGCCAAGTCTTGGGGGATTGTCTTGTTGTGTTTATGGATTCCCTTTATTATCGAGTATAGTTATGTAATGAGTCATCAATGAATCAGGTTTGTAAGTTGTCACTCCCTGAGGCTACCCCGATTATACGGACACAGGACCTATGATCACGAGTGACCCTAAGCTAACCCTGTTGAAATATTATAAGCAGACTAAAAGATTACTGAATAAAATAAATACTGTGCGGAATCTAATCATAAGATAAAATTGAATTGATGGGGAATACCCATACTAAATCTGAATATATGAAAGCTGAGAGTTTAACAACAACAGAAAAGTCAAACTCAAATACTAAAGCTGACTCTAACTATGTCTGAAAATAGCGTCTACCTGACTAGAAGTGCTTGGACATGCCCCAACAAAATCTAGCAAAAACTGAAACTAAAGCCAAAAGAAAAGGAAACATATTTGTTGTCCTCGGAGAATGAAGACTCACAATTGATACTGTCGAGCTGAAGATCGGGAACCGATCTATGCGTAGTTTGGAAGCTGAGAACCTGAACCTACATTACGAGAAGATGTAGCGCAAAGTATGCGTCAGTACTTGAAAGGTACTGAGCATGCAGGATAGAGTAAAGTTGAACAATAATCATTACTGAACAAAGCAATATGAGCAATGATATAATATGAACTGTATGTAAATACTGAGATATATTGAATAATGAGCTAACTGAATGCAATGACCAACTACATCATATGCTGAGTTTGAATACTGAACTATAACTTGGTCAATGCACTATAATCTGATTGTGCTGTGGGAGCTACTAATAATCGACATAAAACCATATGAGCTAAATGTGGAGTCAGATGTATATGCCCCATCCAGAGGACCTAATAAACCCTGTCAGAGGTATAAAGGCATCACTGGCGTGATCACTAAAATGATGCCCACAGAGGGGACTTACAACCTACGGGGCACATAGTTCTGAGACTATGAGGGTACGCTGGAACCCTAGTCCACTCGGTATTAAGAGACTCCCAATTGATTATGAAATTAACACGTTATGACTGAATTCTGTGAAACATGGATAGCTCGATGTTCTGACATGGAAACTTTGAGAATGCAACAATTATATCTGATAATATGACATTCGTAAACTGAAGCATGTATATAACTGAAATAACTGGCCTAACATATGTAATTCATGAACTAAAGGAACTACATAGCTAGGGTTCTGAATTTCATGCAAGAAACTGAGCAACGACATGATAATTTGATTTGGATCATTCTAACAGCTAAAATCCAACAATTTCTAACATTCAAGAAACCCTAGATCTAGATAATATCAAGGGAATCAAGATTCTGACTGAATTATAAGGACCTAATGGACGAAAGGAACACACTAGTGAAATCCCACAGACGTGGTGATGAATTCCACGGATAAATCTTTTGATTTCGAGGCTGGAATGGACGAAACCTTGTTGCGTTCTTGAACTAGGGTTCTTGACTTCTTTCTCATCTTTACGTTCTAATTTTCTAAGTTTTGATGAATAATCTGCTTAGGGTAAGTTCTAATTTGTTTAGTAGGCTAAAACTATCAAAATTACATAGTTTAGGGGTTAAACGACATATTTTAGGGGTCCAACACATATGGAAAGGACCAAAAGACCCATGACTTAAAAAACTATCGGGGGCATTGAGGACTGGACCGATAGACCGTGGGTCGGCCGATGGTCCGTGCTGGTTGGCCGTCAATTGTGACTGGGAGCCGAAACTAAGGGGGTTCTGGGGTCTTGATCCACGGACCAGCATCACAGTCTATGGCTTGGTCTACGATCCGTAGGTCTGGCCGTGGGTCGACCCTTAGAGGAATTTTTGGACTGCTTCTGGGGAGGGCTACAGGTGACCATCCACGGACCACCAGCACGGACCGTGGGTCATCCTACGGTCCATAGGTGGTGCTCGTTGGTGGCACCTGTAGCTTCTGAAATATGCAATCTGGTCTGTCTAGGATTCGAGGTGTTACATTGTAAGTCTTATGTGTAATCCCAAATATATTAGGTTTGTAAGTCTTATGTGTAATCCCAAATATACTTTTATTCAAATTATACATTATTACTAGAATCTTTTAAATAAACGGAGACTAGTGCTTGTTTGTGCATGAGTCTAAATTACTCATTTTGCACAACAACAATAGTTTTCATGAATATATAATTCATGGGATTCGCAACTGGCCCTACATATCTCTTTGTCATGATGCAAAATATCATTAGGTCGTGATGCCACCTACATCCCATTTCGGTATAAGGTAAATTCATGTACTGATATGTTACTGGATCCAACCAACAATCAGAAACAATCATGAACAACCACAAACACAATGAACAATAACACTTCCAATCACAAGTCACATAAATAGGTTTATTACATGAGATTAACAACATGATGTCATTTCATATGTTTTTCTATGTTTTCTCCAACATGTATTGCACCAATGAAACTATAAAGAAGTAGACATGCATACATACATAAACCGAAAAACATATAACCATCACCTACCTCGAATTAAGCCCCTCGGAAATTCTAAAGAACCCGAGTTTTTCCCTTTTGAAGTGTCTTGACTTGTTCTTGGTCTAAAACAATAAATAAACACAACAATCAATCATAGATGGCCTAGAAATCACCTGGATTATAACCAAATCCTAACCATGAGACTATTCATGATCACCCTCCCCAAAATAAGGCCTTTTCCATCATTAAATCAAATCAAAACCCTCCACTAAGAGTAATATCTTTGATTTTAAGGCTTAAAAATCAATTTATAAAATTGTGGAGTAACAAATTTACCTTAACTGAAAAATTTCATGGAAAAATAGGTGCAAACAACCTTAAATCACCCCTCTCAATCCCAAGAATAATATGTGGAAAATAGGAGATTTTGAGACTTTTTTTCTACATAAAATCCTTACTTACCCCACTATAGATCCTGCACACACCTGCTTTAGTGGGTGCATCACGCCATAGTAGATTGCATGAAGTACTGCAGCTCGAAATTCCCTAAAAAGTTATTTTTTACAACATACCTTCTTCCCTTGGCATCTCAAGCTATCCCTTTTATGCGAAGATGGATTATGAGAGTTCTACTAACCCGAATTCAATTTTGTGAAGTCGTACGAGTTTCTTAAACAAGAAAATATCCACCCATCCTAGAAATTACACCCCACCCATTCTTGGATAGCCCAAGACCGCACAAACCCAAATTTTGCTTGAGGCTAGCCTAGCCTAACATTTTTAAGTCACTACCCAGAAAGTTTTCTGGCTCGATTTATTCACCATTGGCCTGCTTATAAAAACTTAAAAGGGTCATTACAGTATCACATGTTTAGTACTCATACTACTCTTCTACACCCTGCAGATCGTAGTATGATTTCTTGCCATTGGCTTGTGCCTCGTGT
This sequence comes from Solanum stenotomum, assembly GCF_019186545.1. Taxonomy (NCBI): domain Eukaryota; kingdom Viridiplantae; phylum Streptophyta; class Magnoliopsida; order Solanales; family Solanaceae; genus Solanum; species Solanum stenotomum. The sequence continues at coordinate 49,394 of NW_026028333.1, read as the reverse complement.
GGACTAGGCTTGGATCGAAGACTTGGGGTGAACTCCTACCATTTAAAGTTGTATATCTCCTTCTATTTTGGCTGGAGTAATCTTTATTTTGTGTTCGGACATGGTTCTGCATAATATTACTTTCTTTATATATCTATAATGGTTAGTAGCTTGAACACCAACTGATATCTGATCTTGGGGAAACTTTATGTATTTCTTGATTCTCCCTCCCTTATTTAATTTCTATATTTATTCTTTGTTTTTCATATTCTTCTCTTCTGTGTAATATCTTGTAATTTCTAGTACCGAGCTATGAGATCAACTTACTTACTAGAGGGATGTTAGAAGATATTATCATAACTTGAGGTTTTGGGTCATGACAGAAAGTTTGACTAAACAGACTTCAAATTACCATTTGATATCAAACTAATTCATTAATATATATACATACATATATATATATATATATATATATATATGTGTGTGTGTGTGTGTGTGTGTGTAACACCCCAGATACTTTTTGAACTAAGACTCGAACCATCTTTCGTGGTGAGTAGGATTTTACCAAGGAATTTAAAATTTCTTAAGTATTAAGGTCAGGTCATTAGATATAGCACCTTGAGTTCCCCAAAGAATTAAAGAGAATTCATTCGAGTCATTCCTAGGTTCTTCTAAGTTTTGGGTCAACTTAAAACGACCATAACTTTCAGTATAAGATGAGTTAGGAGACCCATAAGATATCAAATGAAAGATCTCTGAGTCCTCTTTCCAACACCACTTTGCTAATTTTCAAGCTCGTATGAGGGATATATGCCCTTTTGAAGTCAGGTTGTCCGTTTAAGGAATGCTATCCAAAAATAGGAGGGATATTTTAGTCTTTTCCTTACCTCCACTTATTCTAAACGCGGATTACACCCAATTAAGGGTCTAAACTGATTAGAATCAGTTTTATTCATCCCCAAAACCATTTAAGGTTTTAGAGAGAAGATTCAAGAGGAGAAAAAGTTCAAACTTCCAAGCGTTCGTTCAAGCAATTCAAGATTTCGCCAAGAACCTAGTTCTTTGAGGTATGTAAGCTTCCATAGTGTTGGGCTTGTTCACCCACACACCAATCATGAGTTTCTTTTGCGAATCTATCCATAAATATTGAGCAATTTGATTTCTTGATGAGTTCTTGATATGTGTTCTTGAAGTTTCCTTATCGATTAAGTTTTGATGTAAGATTCTACTTGGGTCAACTTCAAATGACCATATCTCTTAGAATATAAAGAGTGACGTGGGAAATAACCTATCAGATTAAAGGTATTTGAATCTACTTTCCAACTCCACTAATTTCGCGTCAATCCAATTTTTAAGTAAAAAGTTATGACCATTTTAGTAACCTGATATAGTGCTGTTACGAATTAGCCGACGGGAAAATATTAAAAAGGGTCGTCTTGTCTTTTTACCTCTAAGAAAACCCTAAAAGAATTTCTTGAATAATTTAAGATCCAAAGCAATTAGATTTTCATCTCTTAATCCCCCATTCTCTTCTTTCTCAAACCCTAACGCTTTCCCAAGGAAAAATACAATTAAAAGACTCCATTCAAGATTCTTTTAATCTTTTTCAAGATTCTTCTTCAAGGTAAGTTTTTCTCCAAGAATCCATTCTTTCCAACTCAAATTCCCCCATACAATTATGATTCACTAATGAAAATCATGATTCTTGGCCATAGATATTTCAAAAAACTAATTCAAGAATCTCAAGGAAGATTTTCTTGATTGTTCTCCTTCAAGCTAGGGTTTCAAGGCTTATAATCAAGTTCTTCTTCAAGATTCTTCAAGAACTTTGTTCTTCCAAGTATGTAAAGCTATCATAGTGTTGGACTAGTTCGTCCTCACGCCCTATATCTACTTTCAAATCGGTAAAAAGTAATTTAGGATTATATCCCTAGATTTAAGTATCCTTGATATGAGTTGATTTTGAGTTCGTGAGTTCCTGTTTGTTTTGAAATTCTATACCTTATTATTGAATTTATAAATGTTATGCATTAAGATTCTTGAGTTTATTTGTTCATGTCTATATTTCAACATGATCCCTATGAATTGAGTATTCTTGAGATGATTAGTGTCTTTGAGTTCTTACGTTCTTGAGTTCTGAGTATTGAGATATTCATATTGCTATTAAGACCCCTGAGTTGAGTCGTTCATGTCCATAATTCCGCATGAACCCTATGAATTGAGTTATAAATTTTGAGAAGCTTTTTAAAACCAAGATTTGAGTTTTAAACTGAGTTTTTGAGAAAGCAAAGATGAATTTTGATAAAGATTTTTCAAACATGATTAGTATGAAGGTCGAGTATGCCATCAATGTCTAAGTAGTATGGTATATAGTTATGTCATTAATGTTTATGCAGTATGACTTCCCGAATCATTAATGATCATATCACAATATGATTTTGATATATTTTTGAGAAAGAGTTTTCAAATGGGAATTCAGTAATAGTATAAGGGAACTAAGTATTCCCAAAGGTATCAGTTTTTACATTGATAAAAAAGAAATTTTTATTTCTAAATGAGTTATGAGTTCAAAGATATTTCAAGAGTAGTCACGTCTTCTAATAGGATAGTTTGAGCAATTATCTCAAACCAGAGAAAGAATATGTTTTTAAATATTGAGTATGCGTATATATTATTGGGAGTAGTGTTGAGCACCAATATGGGGATGAGTTCAGACAACTTACATTCCTCATAAACCATGTATGCCAACATGGGTACATGATCATACTTTTTAGATGAATCCTAAGTGCCTTCGGGTAGAGCTTAGTGGATCCACTTAGTTAAGGTGTTCTATAGCCCGACAAGATATAGGACAATTCTGGCAGTGTGGCCAAAATATTGTATCATCACATAGCTCATAGTGATGGTTGTCGGTTTAAGAATCTCCTAGTAGAGTTAAAATATATTTTTATATATTACTTATTATGTTGATTTTAGAGATGAGAAATTATTTTGTAAAGCTTTAAATGATTTAACTCCTTTATTTCTTTACATTCAGTTTGAGTACATTGTTATCTATTCCAATCCTTTCTTTCAGTTATTTGTTATTCAACTATATTACATACTCGTACATTCAATATACTCATGTCATTCGACTTGCATCTTTTAATGATGCAGATACAAGTTATTAGGATACTCAACAAGAGTCTGTTGAGATTATTTCATCCACTCGTCTGCTTATGAGTGAGACCTTCTTGCTTTCGGAGTACTCCAATCTTATCAATTGTTAGTAGTAGTTCTTTTCAGGAGTCGTGGGTCTTGTCCCGACACTCATCTTTGTATAGTAGAGGCTTCATCGATAGATAGTTTTGTAGAGTCTGTCAATTTCAGATATTCTATTTAAAACTTATGTTTCATACTTAGTATATTCAGGGAAGTTTTGAGATTCATTAAATTAAATTAATTCTTATGTATGCTTGAGTTAGTCTTCCGCTTGTAGTCAATCAGTATGAGGGTTCACTTGAGAACCAACAATGGTTCTCGAGTGCCAAGCACGTCTAGGGTTTAGGCTCGGGTCGTGACACTAATATTATCTCTGGAAAGTGCCTTCATGCCGTGAATTCTTGTACGCAATTATAGGACCCTTTGAAATAAATAATAGTCACATCACCCAATCAATGGTGTGTTTTGATATCTTGTTAATTGGGCACACTCTACTTTGATAGTTCTGTTTTAGTCATCCTGTGTTGATTCTTGATGGTTAGAGGAACATAGGGGGTAAGTGAATAATAATATTCATTCTGGGTGTTTATGTATATAAGTAAAATTCAAAGGAATCATTTAGTAGTTTATAGCAATTTTATAATTTTTGGAAAAAGTGAATAACATAATGGATGATGTATCAAAATTAATGCGAGAATGGCGAAGTTGAGACGGGATAAGAAGACAAGAGTATAAGTGGGGTGAATTGCGCGGTACAACATTTCCATCAATTTAACTATTAATTTAAAGAGTATTAGAGCTTTGAGGGGTTGTGTATGTTAAGCAGCTGTAAAATGGGTGTGCGGGCCGATGTAATTTGTCACTACACAATCGTGCAAGTCTGTGCACATCTTTGGAAAACTCTTTCTTGCCTTTCTCAAAATGGGCAATACTACCCAAATACAATTTGCTCAACGCATCAACAAATACATTAGCCTTACCTGGGTGATATAGAATACTCATGTCATAATCCTTGAGTAATTCCAACCACCTCCTCTATATAAAATTAAGGTCTTTTTGACTGAATACATACTGAAGACTCTTGTGATCGATGAATACATTTACATTAACACCATAATGATAGTGGCGCCATATGTTCAAAGTGAATACTACAACAGCCAACTCTAGATCATGGGTTGGGTAATTCTTCTCGTGAATCTTAAGCTGTCTAGAGGCATAAGCTATAACTTTGCCATTCTGCATCAATGCACAACCTAGTCCAACTCTGGACGTATCACAATACACAATAAAGCCTTGTATACCCTCCGGTAAGGTCAACACTGGGGCATTAGTCAATCATGCTTTTAATTCCTGAAAGCTTTTCTCACAAGCTTCCGACCATTAGAACTTTGTTGTCTTCTGAGTCAACTTTGTCAACGGGGACAAAATAGATGAGAACCCCTCGAAAAACCTTCTATAATAACCAACTAATCCTAAGAAACTCCTAATGTCAGTTGGAGATATGGGTCTAGGCCAGTTCTGCACTGCATCAATCTTCTGCGTGTCAACTCGAATCCCATCACTAGAAACAATGTGGCTTAAGAACGCCACTGACTTAAGACAAAACTCACACTTAGAAATTTTGCATACAAATCTCAATCTCTGAGAGTTTGGAGAACTACTCTAAGATGGCGAGCATGATCCTCCTCATTCCTTAAATAAATCAGAATATCATCAATGAATACGATAACAAGCATATCAAGATAAGGCTTAAACACTCTGTTCATAAGGTCCCTAAACATTGTAAGACAATTAGTCAAACCAAAAGACATGACTAGAAACTCATAATGACCATAACGGGTCTTGAAAGTTGTCTTTGGAATATCACTCCCTCTTAATCTTAACTCATGATAGCCAGATCTGAGGTCTATCTTAGAAAACCAAGTGGCACTCTGAAGGGGATAGAAAAGATCATCAATTATCAGAAGGGGATACTTATTATTTATAGTAACCTTGTTCAATTGTCGGTAGTCAATACACATCCTAATAGAACCATCTTTCTTCCTCACAAATAAGACTGGAGTGCCCCAAGGTGAGATACTTGGTCAAATGAAACCTTTATCAAGAAGGTCTTTCAACTGCTCTTTTAACTCAGTGGGAGCCATTCTATATGGCAAAATAGAAATAGGTTGAATATCAGAAAGAATATCTATATCGAAGTCTGTTTCTCTCTAAGGAGGGACTCCGTGAAGATCATCTGGAAAGACCTCTGGAAACTCACTCACAATTGGAACTGACTGAATATGATGTCTCAATGCTAGAGTCATTAACTCGGACTAAGTGATAGATGCACCCCCTTTGAAACTAACTTTCTGGCCTTAAGGTACGAAATAAAACGACCCTTAGGCACTGCTGAACTACTCATTCACTCTATAACTAGCTCATTAGGAAGCTAGAACTTAACCACTCAGGTTTTGCAATCAACTAAGGCATAACAAACATGAAACCAGTCCATACCTAGAATAATATCAAAGTCTATCATATCTCACTCGACTAAGTCCACCATGGTGTATTTGTGATTGATAGAAATGGTACAATTACGATAAACTCTCTCTCAACTATAATAGACTCACCAATAGGTGTGGAAACACTGAAGGGCTCAAGAAGTTGCTCAGGAAGAATATCAAAATTCCTAGCAATATATGGAGTCACAAAATGTAGACTCGCACCTGGATCAAGCAATGCATATACATCAAAACTAAAGACTTTGATCATACCAGTGAAAACATCAGGTGAATTCTCTTGCTCGTGGTGACTGGTGAGAGCGTACAAATGGTTTTCTCCTCTGCCTATCCCTGAAGTATCTCCTCTAGGTGCAGCTTTGTCTGGCGAAGCCACTAAAGATGATTGGGCTCTATTTCCCATATTACCATTACCCTGTCTATTCTTAGGGCACTCCCTCATGAAGTGACATGTTTAACCAAACTTGAGAATCCTAGTGGAGCCATCACGACACACTCTTGGGTGGTTCCTACCACACTTAGAACATGCAGGAATCTAGTTGGCCCCTTGTGCCACACTAGCTTGCGACTTAGCAGGTCTAGCTCTGAAGTTCTGCGAATTCTAAATCCTGAACTCACCTCTGTTCTTTGGTCCAGCTGCACTAGCAGATGATGGAGCAGGTCCATTTGGTTTTTGTTGAAAAGATGACCAGTTCACATTACCCTTCTGCTGCCCAGACTCATTACATGTTGTCTTAGCCTTCTTGTTGCAAAACTCTTCCCTATATCTCAACTTGTCTTCCTCAACTTGCTGCACATGGATCATTAGCCTTTCTATGTCCATGTCCTCTATCAACATCGCAACCTTACCCTCTTTGCTTGATAGACGAGATAACCCAGACACAGACAAGCTCATCCTGGTGGTCATATCAACAACCATCTCCGGAGCATAATGGGACAGTTGAGTGAACTTGAGGCTGTACTCATGCACACTCATGGATTCCTTCTTAAGAGTAAGAAATTCCCTTACCTTTGCCTCTCACAGCTCACGGGGAAAGAAACACTTCATGAAAGCACTTTCAAACACATCCCAACTCACCATTGGGCCCCTTCGGATCTACTTCTCTTCCATTGGTCGTACCAGATCCTAGAAACACCCTTGAGTTGGTATGCATTTCCACACGCTCAGCATCTGCAACATGAATCACCTCAAACACTTTCTGTAACTCCTCCACAAAGTTTTCTGGATCCTTAGTGACACTTGAATCACTGAAGTCTGGAGGATTCTTTCTCAAGAACTCTCAGATTCTGGATGTATCAATCACATCCTGTCAAACCCCTCTCTATTGCCCAGCTTGGTTGGTCAAAACTTGACTCAACATCCGGATAACATCTCGAAACTCAGCATTAGTGACCTCTCTTTGGGGTTTCATTTCTGGTGCATTGCGGACCCCTTGATCTTGGGGATCTACATTCCTCCTAGTAGGACGACCTCGAATAGCTCTTCGTGGAGGCATGATCTGAAAGATACGCGCAAACACGAATTAGAAAGAAACTTTTATAGAGTTGAACTCTATCGCATGAAAAAGAGTAAGAAGAAAGTGATATATTTCCTAAATATCATAGCCTCCTGATTATAGATGTGGTATGCTTCACAACTTCATAGACACCCTAGGACTCTTGAACTCTGTGCTCTGATACCAAGTTTTTCACGCCTCGAGCCTACACCCTGGACGTAACTGGTACTCAAGAACCATTGCTGGCCCCAAGCGAACCCTTGGCCTGGCTCAACTCTCAGTGAAAGACTTACTCAACAATACATGAACCTCAAAAGTAAAAATTTAACTCAATGTCTCAAAATAGACAACTCATAATATTTTAAGAAAACATTCAACTGGCCAAAAGAGGCAACTCAAGTCTTAAACATTTAATCAATGGAATTGAAAAGATTCCTCAAAACACTACTATCTATCTATAAAGCCTCTAACAACTATGATGGAAGTCGGGAAATGACCCACGACATCCTAACAAGACTGAAAGTAAATGTGGACCCTCTGAAGTAAGGAGGCTCACCAAAGCAACTCTGGAATTGCAAGTGGTATCAATGGAGCACCTTTTGATGGCCCTGATTACCTATATTTGCATCATAAAAATGGCATCAATACTTGGAATGTACAAGTATGCAAGAGGAACTCTAAAACACAAACATAAGCTTGAACTGATAAAAAGGAATAAGATACTCACCTCATCTCAACTCAACTTAACTCAAGGATACTCAAACTCAGAAATACTCAACTCAGTTTAATATAAAAGCAACAATAGAGATGTATTATAAATAAAGCTTTTAAAATAGTAGATAATAACTCAATGTATTTAAAAATACAATAATAACTCTTTTACTCTTATTTGGGAGATTGTCTAACTGACAACCATCACAATGAGCTATGTGATAATACATCATCTCGCCCACGTTGCCAGAACTGCCCTATACCTTGACGGAGTAGAAGACATCCTCAACTAAGTGGAGCCACTAATATATGCTTAAAAAGAAACAAGGAATTATCTAAAAAGTATGACCCTTTACCCTTGTTGACATACATTGATTATGAGGACTTTGAGTTGTCTTAACTCGTCCCCATATCGGTGCTCAATACTACTCCCAATAATAGAACTCATGCTCATATGTTTAAAACATTTCTTAATCCTCAAACTTTGAGATTATTACTCAAAACGTTATCTTAAAAGAGATAGTTCTCAAAAACTCCTGATGAACTCATTTGGAAATTAAGGTTTCCTTCTCATTTTAAATGTAAACCATTAACTCTTGGGAATACTTAGTTCCCATATATTCATTTTGAAAAATAAAACTCAACTATCTTCATCCTCATACTCAAGTCTTAAAACAAGTTCTAAAAGTTTGTAAAAGACTTCTCAAAATTGACTCGAAAGGTTCTCTTAAACTTGACTCTTAATCTTTTCTTGAATTTGAAATGTGAAATCAAGAATTTATGATTTGGATATATGGATTTGTCAATGTTTAGATGTAGTTTGAATAGTTATAATCAGGAAGAGAGCATGGATACATTTTATAAGAACTTAGACAGAACGAACGAGGGAAAACAGACTGGGGCAGGAGATCCTGGCGCACTGAGTGGCGCGGGGCTCCAACCCCTAAACTACAGAGCACCATTTCTAGTGCACTGTTGGCGCGACGATTTACCCTAGGCCTTGCCTAGAAAACCCGATGAATTTTTTTCTTCACTTTTTTGCTCTAATTCACCTATAATCGATTCTCCCGAACTCTCTTATATTCGTATACCCAACCTAAGTAAACAAAAGTCTACTAAAAAAATTCTGTCAAACTCGTAACATTCACCTCAAGAACTCATCAAAATCCATTATTCAAAATTTAAGAACGAAACATCAAGAAACTCATCAAGAACCTCAATACATGGATTATCATGAACAAAATTAACTCAAGAAACTCATGATTGGCATGAGGGTGAATGCACCTATCACTATGAAAGCTTACATACCTCGTAAGGATCAAATCCTTGGCGAAATTCCTTGAAGATCACAAAAATCTTGAACGAGCGCTTGAACTTTCTCTTTTTTCTCCTCTAGAACTTCTCTCTAAAACCCTAAGTGTGTTTAGGATTGTGAAAACTGATCTCAATCAGTTTAGACCCCTATTTGGGTGAAAAAAATATGTTTAAAGCTAATGGGGTAAGGAAAAGACAAAAATACCCCTCCTTAATTCGGATGAACTTTCCTTAATTGGACAGGCTAAACTGAAACGAACATATCTCCCTCATCTGAACTTGGAATTTAGCAAAATTTGTGGCGTTGGAAAGAGGACTCAAAGATCTTTTAATCGAAATCTCATAGGCCACCAAAATCATACTGTGCTGAAAGTTATGAGCATTTGAAGTTGACCTAAAACTCACAATTGAAGTCTAACTTGCACAAATCTCAAATTAGCTCTTACCAATTTAGTGCTTTCTAAAATTAGCTCTTTATAAGACAGAGGTGTTACACGTCTTTACTAATATAGGTTGAGAGAGTGGATTAATTAAGGAATTGGGTTGTTTGGTTATGTTTTGCTCTTTGAGGTTGGAAAGAACTCACTTGAAACACAATAGTTGATTGAGAAATGGCTATTGCATTCAAAACCTAGCCTACTCACTGAGATTCATCACGTTTAGGTAACTAGTAATCACCCATTACGCAAAAGTAACATTCAACTTATCACACTCCTAAGGTCCACTCTCTACTTGTTTAATACTTGTGTTAGTTGTCTTAAATTGGTTACCCAAATCCCCCCATTTGATATTAGTTGTTAATACTTTGTGATTTACTTTAATGTTGCAAAACCTTTACTTCTATAAATAATTAGGATACAATTTTACTTCTTAATTGAAATCTCTATTGTATCACTTCCTGTGGGGTCGACCCCAACTCTTAGTTGGGTTTATACTTGTTAGCTACCGTTTACACTTTAAATTGGATGAAGTGTAGTTGAGCGTTATCAATAACGAGAACTTTGATTTTCATAAAGAGTTAAACGAGTTTCGAGAGATAATTGAGACATTGCCTCTTAAAGTGTAACACCTCTTATTCGAGAAGATGGAAAAAGGCAGATTTCCAAGATCTGGTGTCAGAACCGATGGAACCCACAGACGAACCATGTGTTACACCACCCCGTAGGTGGGGTCCCGTTGTTAAGTCCCAGACTTAGGGAAATTTCAGGATCAAAAGGTGAAACTTACGGTTGTGGTCCACGGTCTGTTGATAGACCCACATATCATAGATGGGGTCCCAAACTCAGTGGTCTCTGATCCCACCCATGGCCAACCAGAAAGGTCCGTGGTTGGACCTACAGACCGTAGGTTTGGCTGTAGGTGAGGGTCAACAACTATTTAGAGGAAAAGGGCTTTTAGGTCAACTTCAAATGGTCATATCTTTTTGCAGAAAATGAATTAGATCGCCCATGACCTATCAAATAAAAGATAATTGAATCCTCTTTTCAATGCCACCAAGATTGCTAAAATCGAAGCTCTGAGTAAAAAAGTTATGCTTGTTTTAGTGAAGCGCTATTGGGCAGAGCATGAACGACGACCAAGTCGTTGTGCGGTAGTTTAAACAATAGTCCATCAGGCCCATAGTAGATGACATTTCATAATTTTAAGTCAGGATCGTTTTGGTCTTTTTCCCTATGCATTAGGCACCTAAACTACGTCATTTGATGCCTAACCTATGTTGGTTTACTTAGTCTAAGCCAAATAACTTAGTCAGAATCTACCGAAAGCCCTCATTCTCCTAAAAGCACCCAAATTAGAATTAAAAAAATGGAAAAGTCGACCAAACCTCCCAAGAACAAGCAACATTGTTCTTCAAAGTTCAACCCCAAAATCCAAAGGATTTCCGTAGATTTCATCACCAGGTAGGTGGGATTTTACTAGTGGGTTCCTTTCATCCACTAGGTCCCAAATATTCAGTTCGTTCCTTGATTCCACATAACTTGTATAGATATGGGGCTTGTAAAATGTCGAGAATTATGGAGATTTCAGCTGCTATAGTATCCATAGTATAAATAAAATATTTTCTTGGAAACATTGCTAAATTCCTTGTATAAAACTCAGAACCCTAGTTTGTGTAAATTCTCTTAGTTCATGAATTATACTTGCTAGGTCGGTTAAACAGAAAATCATGCTCCAGATTTTGAATGTCAGATTTTTAATATATAAATGTTGCATTCTTAGTTAATATGTCAGTATTTTGAGTTATTTAGTATTTAGTCATTTTAGCTTCATATTTATTCAGCTGGGAGTAGACTTAGCACCGAGTTGGACTAGGATTCAGCGTATTCTCATAGTCTCAAAACTACGTGCCCACGTATGATTATAAGTCTCCTCTGTTGGGCATCAATATTAGTTATCACACCACATTCATGCCTTTATACCCCTGGCAAGGTATATTGGGTCCTTTCGATGGGGCGTATACATCAGACTCCACGATTAGCTTACGTGGTTTATGTCGGTTAATAATAGATCCCACAGTCAGACTCTTAGTGCATTGACCAAGTTTTCAGTAGTTACTTCAGTATACAGTTCAGCGTGTTATCTTCATGATTAGTAATTGGTTATTTCATCTAGTTTAATTTTCAGTTATACTTCAGTACATATCAGTATCCTTGTTTAGATTATATCATTGCTCAATTATGCATTGTTCAACTTATATACTTTGTTCAACTTAGCGTATCTATATCGTGCATGCTCAGTACTTTCAAAGTACTGATGCATACTTTTGCACTACATCATTTCATGATGTTGATTAAGACACTGAGCATCCAGATCACACTTAGATCGATTCTCAGTCTGACTTCAACAGCTTCAGTGGTGAGTCCTCATACTTCGAGGACAGTAGACATTCTTTACATTTTATTCTTTATATTCAGTTTTCAATTTTTGTTAGCATTACCTGAGGGCATGTCCCAGCAACTCAACTCATTTAGAGGCTTTTAAAAGATATTAGTAGATTCAGCTTGAGTTTTTAAGTGGTCCTTTCAGTTACCACTAAGCACATGTTATGTTTTATTATGATTATTCAGACTAGTTGGACTTGTACCTCTTCAAATATTTATTGATTTAGTTTACGCTTAGTTCATATTTACTTAGATATATTAAGTATGTTCATGATACGGTAGACTCAGGGTTAGCTTGGGGTCACTCGTGATCCTAGGTCCCGTATTACGTCAAGGGGGTAGCCTCGGGGCGTGACATAAAGAGTATCTTTTGAGTAATTGCCTCAAAATAGAGTAAGAGTATTTCTACTTGAGCATTAGTATATATTTTAATTGTGAGTAGTATTGAGCACTGAAATGAATATGAGTTCAGACAACTCACATTTCTCATAAACCATGTAGCCAACATGGGTAAATGATCATACGTTTTAAACGACTCCTTATTGAATTTGAGCATAGCTTTAGTGGATCCACTTATTCGAGGTGTTTTATATCCCAACAAGGTATAGAATAGTTTTGGAAATGTGGGCGATATGTTGTATCATCATGTAGCCCAAGTGATGGTTTTCAATTAGAGAATCTGAAATAAGAGTAAAGAGTATTTTATTGTATTGTTATATACATCTTTGAGTTAAAATCATTTACTTATGAAGCTTTAATATTGTCATCTCTTGTTATATCTTTGTACTAAGTTGAGTTGAGGTCAATTTTTTTTAGCCTTATCGCTTAAATTATTTATCCATTCAAATATATTACGTACTCATACATTTAATGTATTGATTTTATTCGACCTGCATCTTTTAGGTGTTCAAGATCATCAACAGGCATTTCAGTAAGATCACTTTGTACTTCAGATTGTTTGGGTGAGCCTCCTTGCATTCTGGAGGACTTTAGGTTTATTTTCTAGTCAATGGTCTTGAGATGTCGTGGGTCTTATCCCGACATCCACCTTTAATAATAGAGGCTTCATAGATAGATAGAGTTGAGGATTCTCTCTGTATGTACTTTTCCTTAAGATGTCGTGCAAACTATTGTACCTATATTATTGAATATTTAGAGACAGTTTGAGTTGAGTAATTACTTTGAGTTAAAGTGTTCTAAATTTTGTTTTTGAGCCTATTATCGCTTGAGTTAGTCTTCTGCTAAGTAGTCAGCTAGGCCAATGTTCTCTTGGGGACCATGAATGGTTCTCGAGTGCTAGCCACGTCCAAGATGTAGGCATGAGGTGTGACAAACTGATATCAGAGCACAAAGTTCAAGTTTCCTAGGGTGTCTATGAAGTCGTGTTAGTAGGATATTATTAATGGTTGTGAGGGCCCCACTTCTATAAATGAGGGACTAGAGACATTTAAGAAAAGTTTTCCTTCTTTCATACTCTAAATCATGCAAAATCATGCAATAGAACTCAGTCATAAGGAACTTATTGAAAGTCGTGCATTTCTTAAATTCATTTGACTACCCCTCATACTCAAGGTGGTTTAAAAGAAAAACTCAGATCATTATCGATGAGTTACTCTGAGCAAAAGTCTTAAGGAAGTCATGAGACTGCAACGGGGCTGGAGAGAAGCCCGTACATGAACTTAAGTGTTTAGATTTGAAAGAATGCACTCTTATCGTATGAATCACGCGTTCGAGCTAAAAGCGAGATGTACTCCGAGACTCACTTTTCTAAATCCTTGTTTCAGGTGATACCTTTAAGAAGAGAGTATATTTTAGAATGCTTGGGCAGTATTATTCACCCGAAAGAGAGTATAAGTTGTGATGTTATAAGCCAATAGTAGTAGAAATGTCTAGAGTTAGAAGTATGCATTTAGAAGTGTAGTAACCTTCGAAATGAAGATAGTTATAGAGTAGATTATGTAAGTTGCAATCATATACCAAGTAAGTCATTAACGAAGTATTTTTCCATTATGTGTTGACTAAGTAGTAATAATTTGTTTTTCTGAATTTCATGATGGAAGGTAGAAGAATAGTTATTGGTTAGGATGAGTTAGAGTATACTTTAACAAGAATAGAGTTTATGTCAATGTGTCATTGCATTAGTGAATACCAAGTATAGGTTTTCAATAGAAGGACTGAGTATTCATGAGCTGATAGATATAAGAAAGGCCTATGATTTTGAAGAGAGAGCCTCATTATGATAATCTATAAATAGGTAGACTCAAAGATATATATTGAGTACTTTTAATTAGTTCTTAGGGGTGAGTGTTTCTTAATTTTATCTAGTAGCCGTAAATAGTATAAGATGTGAGCAATTATTTTGATGTTCATGTTTAGTACTAGACACTAAGCTTGATATTTGAGATGAGTGTCATGATAAAAAAAATGATGGCAACATATGAGTGATGATGTTAGTTTGGAGAATTGATCTGGTAGGTTTGACATAGAGTAGGTGAGGAATTACGGAGTTAGTTTGCAATGAATGTGAGTGGTACAAGTGGTGTATCATGACCCTTAGATGAGAGCAATGAAGTATCTCTAATTCATTAGATTAACAGGGGCATACCCAAGATCATATATAGTGAGATGAGGTTCAAATTGAGCTTATGAATTTTTTTTTGTGCCTAGATAGTGTAGTTGAGTTGTCAATGTGGAGTAGGCTGATGTAAGTATTGTTTATTACCCTTAAGAGTTTTGTTAGAGAGATTATATATAGTCAATGATGAGGCTCTTGAATATAACTCAAGTTTCCTCTAATTAGGTAGATATGAACTTCTAAGGGCGGTATTAGTGGGAAAAGAAGGAGAAGTCAGACTATTAAAATTTAGATTAAGTGGTGTGGGTAACAATTATAGAAAGACTTCTAGAGAAGTAGTAAGACGTTACGAGAAACAACTTAGAAATAAGTCCTAGAAGGAATCTTAGTATTTGCACATGGAGAGTTTTGTAGAGATGAGATTAGAATTTCTCGAGTATTAGAGTAAAGTGAATATAGACTAGTTTAGAGATGACGGAATAGATCCATAGATTTAAAGTATTAGAATCAGACTTAAGGGGGAGATGATAAGATGAGAAACCAAGTCAAGTGTTGAGAATCAAATAGTGATGTGTTTAGAAAGAGTTAAAGTGATATATCGATTCATTCATAATCTAGAGTATTCCAGAAAGTTCAGTCATTACAATATCCTATTAATGTTTCTAATATAAGAATTGTGCCCATGACCTATGCTCATGCACTTCAAACAGATTCACATTTATGTTTAGTTCCAGAACGAGGGGCAAAGCCTTTAGCCCATTGATCTCAATCTTACTCCATAAAGTTGTGAATATTAGCCTCATAATATGAATCTATTCATATAATCATTCATATTTCATAGTATGCTCAGCCTCACGAATTCATGATTTACCCTTAATGGCCAGCAATATAATGTTATGTCATGCATATTCTTATATTAGATTTCTTGAATGAATCGTGCTTAGATCTTTCGCTCTAAGCTCTCTCAGTGATCCTTTTGGTTTTGATGGTGATGTTATTGATAATAGTTGAGGAATGATAGATGGGAGAGAGTTGATGCTTCTATTGTGATGCTTAGAAGGTTTATGTCATGACCTGTAATATTGAAATCTTATTGAGTGTTCGTGCCAAGTGTTTTCTAGTCTAGTTTCATAACTCTGAGTATGTATTATTTCCGCCTATGTTAGTAGGCAAGCTCAGAAGTCAAGAGAAGTAGTAATAGTAACTCCTTTCCCTTCTATGCTAAGTTTAACCATCAGTCAAGGATGAATGATCCCAAGGAGGAGATATTGTAAAGTAGGATAGCCAGGACATGAACAAATTCATCCTGCTCCTCATATCCGCCACCAACCCCGGAGAATAGTAGGATAGCGGAGTAAACTTAAGGTTGTACTCCTGAACACTCATAGCTTCATCTTTTAGATTCAGGGACTATCTCACCTTAGGTTCCCTTAGCTCTCGAGAAAAGAAGCGCCCAAGAAAGCATTCTCAAACACAACCCATCTTAAAAGTGGTGCCCTCTCTGCCCTGTTCTTGCTCCTCTAATCATACAATATCCTAGAAACACCTTTGAGCTGATATGCGGCTAACTCTACACGCTCTACATCAGCAACACGCATAACCTCAAATACTTGCTGAAGCTCTTCCATAAAGTTCTCCGGATCCTTAGTAATTTTTGACCCAATGAACTCTGGGGATTCATTTTCAAAAAATCACATATTTTAGATGTATCATCCATATCTTGATGATCAACTACTTGTTGACCAGCTTGATTTGCCATGACCTGAGTCAATATCTTAATAGAATTCTGAATTCAGCATTGGCGTCATCTCCTTCAAAGAGTTGCATTTCTGGTGAATTAGGAGCTTCTTAACCTTGAGGATTAGAATTCCTCCTAGCGGGACGTCAAATAGCTCTTCGTGGAGGCACGATCGGAAAGTAAATGTGTAAGCTCGAGTTGGAAGAAACTTTTATAGAGTTGAACTCTATTGAATGAACACGAGTAAGAAGAAGGGGAAAGTTCTTAAATATTATAGCTTCCTCATTATAGATGTGGCGCGATTCACANCTGTAGATCTTCGATCGATTTTCAAATGAACAATGATAATGTAGTCAACTTAAATATAATTTATCTTATATTGAAGAATCAAACTGAAATCGAATCAAACCGAACATGAAAACTTTAACTGAACCAAACATTTTATAATTTTTGTTTTACTACTCTTTTTAATTGATTTCAAGAAGCTTATAATTCATTTACCCTTTTCCATTAAAATAAAAAAAAAAGATACAAAATTGTATTTTACTACATTTTTTTACTTCCTTTCCTCGCAAAGTTTCCGAAAACAAAAGGTTTGTAAGTTTTAAACCCATTTAGATATGTAATTAATAACAACATATCAACAAATCTGATTTGAAAACAAAATAGGAATCAAATTTATTTGACTTCCCAAATTAAATATGGAAAACCATCTCTATATATTTCATATTTTCAATAAATCTTATTTCAAAATAAATTAGGAATGCTACTTATTAATTTCCCACCACATGAACTAGGAATACAACTATTAATTTTCCAAATATAACTAACTAGGAATATGATTTGTTAGTTTCCCAAATATAATGAACTACGAAATATGGCAGGTCATCTCTACATATACTACATTAACACTCGAACTTCTTGTAAGCATTCAAATGAATTTGATGAAACTAACTTCAGTGATCGTTATTCAATGGGTAGGATCTTATTTCAACATGAAATGTTTGTGATTTAGTGGATATGATTTTATTGCCTCGTGAATCAATCTTCAATGTCAATCCATGCAAAGTTGGAACAATTTGCAGAATGGGGATGTCACATCTCAAATCACTGTGACTGACGGGCACCTAAACTCGTGTTATGTTTTATTATGATTATTTAGACTAGTTGGACTTGTTCCTCTTCAGATATTTATTGATTTAGTTTCCGCTTAGTTCATGTTTACTTAGATATATTCAGTATGTTCATGATATGCCAAACTAAAGGTTAGCTTGGGGTAACTCGTGATCCTAGGTCCCGTGTTACATCAAGGGGGTAGCCTCGGGGAGTGAAAAATTTAGTATCAGAGCATTTGGTACAAGAGTCGTAGGGTGTCTTAAAGCCTCACTAAGTAGAGTCTCTTTCATGGGTGTGAAGCACACCATATCTATATGGGGGAGGCTACGAAATATTTTGAGAAAAACTTCACTTTGTTTGCTATTCTTATCATGCAGGAGGTATGATTCAATTTCTCCTTTCTAATATGTCGTTGTGTTTCAGATCATGCTTCCTTGTAGAGCTAACACATGGAATGCTAATGCACTAAATGCTAACGCAGTCCCTCTAGTCCTGAACCATGAGGTTATGAATGCAGAATTTCAGAATATGATCTAACTCTTCAGAACAATTAGTAGGCCATAATTCCTACAAACACTAGTGGTTGATCAGCCGCAACTAGGTTTTGAGACTTTGTTCATATGAATTTTCCAGAATTTCTAGGGTCAAAGGTTGGTGAGGACCCACATAACTTCATTAATGAGGTTAAGAAGATTCTTGGAGAAATGCAAGTGACTGGAACTGAGAGTGTTGAGCTAGCATCCTATCAACTTAAAGATGTGGCTCATATCTGGTTCACTCGGTGGAAAGACAACAGGGGTGCGGATGCAGCTCCTATGACTTGGGATTGTTATACCAGAGCTTTTCTAGATAGGTTCTTCCCAAGGGGGTTGAGAGAGCTAAGGCACAAGAATTTTTGAACTTGAAGTAGGGTTCAATGCCGGTCCAACAGAATGGACTGAAGTTTACCCAACTCTCCAAGTATGCTCCACACATGGTTGCCGATCCAAGGGCAAAAATGAGTAAGTTCTTGTTTGGGGTATCCAATCTGGTGTACAACGAGTGCAGGAATGATATGCTTCCAGGGGATATGGATATCTCCAGGCTAATGACTCATGCTCGATAGGTTGAAGGAGATACTCTTAAAGAAATGGATAAGGATAACAAAAAGGTTAGAACAGGAAATTATGACTACTTACAACAAAATTCAGGCGGTGGGAATCACTCACAATTTCAGCAAAGGTACACTTCCCAAACACCTTCATCAGCTAGTGCTCCATGCCCCAGGTTACGACAGGATCATAAAAGTAGGTCATCAGGATCTAAATAACAGGGGAGTGCTTCATGTAACATGACATTCCCAACTTGTCCAAAGTGTGGTAAGAACCATCTGATCGAGTGTCTTCTAGGCAAGTAATGGTGTTTTTGGTGTGGCCTGTCTGGTAATAAGTTGAAGGCTTCTCCTTTTGCCAGGCAAGGACAAGGATGTAACAGGGCTCAGTCTACTACTTTAGCAGCGCCAATAGGTCACCCAACTCAGTAGGGTACCTCGCCTAGTACAGGTGGCGATCAGCGCAAGAACAAGATGTATGCTCTCCAGGCTCTCCAAGACTAGGAGGATTCTCCTGATATGGTCACTGGTACGTTACGAGTCTTTCATTTAGATGCTTATGCATTGTTAGATACAAGGGATACTCTGTCTTTTGTAACTCCGTATATAGCAGTAAACTTTGGTGTCAGTCAATAAACTCACTTAGAACCCTTTTCAGTCTCTACTCCAGTTGGTGACCCAATTATAGATAAACGGGTGTCCATAAATTGCCCTATCACAGTTTCCAAATAGTCACCTCATCAGACATGTAGAGTTAGAAATGGTAGATTTCGATATCATTCTAGATATGGACTTGTTACATTCCTGTTATGCCTCAGTCTATTATAGAACTAGGATTGTTCGGTTTCAGTTTCTAAATGAGCCAGTCTAAGAATGGAAGGGTAGTAGTTCAGTTCCTATAGGTCGATTCATCTCTTAGCTTAAGGCCAGAAAAATAATTTCCAAAGGGTATATCTATCATTTTGTTTGGATTAAGGATTCAAACTCCAAAACCCCAACTCTTGAGTCAGTCCCAGTGGTAAATGAGTTTCTCGAACTGTTCCCAGAAGATCTTCCTGGAGATTCTCCTGAAAGGGAAATCAACTTTAGAATAGATCTCCTCCCAGACACCCAGCCTTTTTTAATTCCTCCTTACAGAATGGCTCCAGTCGAGCTTATGGAATTGAAAGAGCAGTTAAAAAACCTTCTAGATAGGGCTTCATTACACCTAGTATCTCTCCATGGGGTGCTTTGGTGTTGTTCGTGAAAAAGAAAGACGGTTTTCTCATAATGTGCATTGACTATCGTCAATCGAACAAAGTCACAATTAAGAATAAGTATACCATCCCTACGATTGGTTACTTGTTCAACCAACTTCAGGGTGCTAATTTCTTTTTTAAGATAGACCTCAGATCCGACTATTATTAGCTCAGAGTAAAAAATAGTGACATCCTGAAGACAGCCTTCAGGACTCGATATGGTCATTATTAATTTGTAGCTATGTCTTTTGGACTAACAAATGCTCCTACGGCTTTCATGGACTTAATGAACTGGGTGTTCAAACAGTATTTGGACTTGTTTGTCATTGTCTTTATTGATGATATCCTCATTTCTTCTTGAAGTGAGGAGGAGCATGCGGCTCATCTAAGAGTTGTCCTGCAGACTTTCAAAGATCGCTAGCTATTCGCTAAGTTCAACAAATGTGAATTTTGGTCATGTGGTATCCAGCTAAGGGAACCAAGTGGATTCTAAAAATATTAAGGCATTACAACACTGGCCTAGACCCACCTCTCCAACAGATATCAAAAGTTTATTGGGTTTCGCTGGTTATTACAGGAGATTCGTTGAAGGATTTCATCCATAGATTCCCCATTGATCAAGTTGACCCAGAATAAGGTCAAATTTTAGTGGTCAGATGAGTGTGAGAAAAGCTTCTCAAAACTGAAGACTAGGTTGACTACAGCTCTGGTCTTGACTCTACTAGAAGGTTCAGACGGTTATGTGATTTATTGTGTTGTATCCAGGGTTGACCTAGGTTGTGTGTTTATGCAGTGAGGTAAGGTCATATACTATGCTTCTATGCAGCTTAAGGTCCATGAGAAGAACTATACAACTCATGACCTTGAACTTGCAGTTGTAGTATTTTCCCTAAAGATTTGGAGACACTACTTATATGGTGTTCATATTGATGTGTTCACAGATCATATAAGCCTCGAGTATGTGTTCACCCAGAAAGAGTTGAATCTTCATCAGAAGAGATGACTTGAATTCCTCAAAGAATATGACATGAATGTGCTTTGCCATCCATGTAAGGACAATGTAGTGGATGATGCTCTCAGCAGACTGTCTATGGGTAGTATAACACATATTGAAGAAGAAAAGAAAGAGTTTGCAAAAGATGTTCACCGTCTTGCTTTCTCAGGAGTTTGCCTTACGGACACGTCACATGGTGGTGTGATAGTTCAGAATGGATCAAAATCCTCATTGGTAGCGGGGGTTAAGGAAAAGCAGGATATCAATCCTATATTACTTTAGTTGAAAGGTGCAGTTCATCAGCCAAAAGTTAAGGTCTTCTCCTAAGGGGGAGATGGTGTACTTCGTTGCCAGGGTTGCTTATGTGTTCCTAATGTGGGTGAGTTCAAGCAGCAGATCCTTACAGAAGCTCATAACTCTAAGTATTCCATTCATCTAGGTGCCACTAAGATGTACCGTGATCTAAGGAAAGTCTTTTAGTGCAACGATATGAAGAGGGACATAGCAGACTTTATGGCTAAGTGTCCTAACTGTCAGCAGGTTAAAGTAGAACATCAGAGACTAGGAGGTGTCACTCAAGAGATTAGCATTCCCACGTGGAAGTGGGAAGTGATAAACATGGACTTCATTACGGGTTTACCTCGTACTCACAGACAGCATGACACCATTTGGCTGATAGAGGACAGAGTCACTAAGTCCGCTCACTTCTTGGCAGTCAAGACTACAAGTTCAGTGGAGGACTACGCCAAACTCTACATCAGTGAGATAGTCAGGTTGCATGGGGTTCCCTTGTCTATCATCTCAGATAGTGGTCCTCAGTTTACCTCTCATTTCTAGAAATCATTTTAGAAAGGTCTTGGTACTTAGGTAAATCTCAGTACAATATTTCATCCATAGACGGATGGTCAGGCCGAGCGTACCAATCAGACCTTAGTGGACATGTTGAGAGTTTGTGTGATCAATTTCAAGGGTAGTTAGGATGATCACCTACCTCTCATAGAGTTCATCTATAATAATAGCTACCATTCCAGTATTTAGATGGGCCCTAATGAGGCATTATATGGGCGTAGATGTGGATCTCCGGTTGGTTTGTTTGAAGAAGGTGAAGTAGCCTTGATTGGGCCAGAATCGTTTCATGAGGCTATGGAGAAAGTTCAGCTCATTATTGATAGGCTAAGGACTGCAAAAAGTAGTTAGAAGCCCTATGCAAAATGTGAGGAGAAGGGACTTAGAGTTCGAAATCGATGAATGGGTTTTCCTGAAGGTTTCACCTATGAAGGGGGTAATGAGATTTTGCAAGAAAGGGAAGCTCAGCCCTAGATATGTAGGTCCATACAAAATCTTTAAAAGGGTGGTAATATGGCTTATGAGTTAGAGTTGCCAGTAGAACTAGCAGCGGTTCATCTAGTCTTTCACATCTCCTTGTTGAAGAAGAGTGTGGATGATCCGGCATTGATAGTACCATTAAAGAGTGTGACTATGAAGGATAGTCTCCCTTATGAAAAGGTGTCAGTTGAAATGCTTGATCGTCAAGTTTGTAAGTTGAGAAATAAGGAAGTCGCTTGTAACACCTCACAATTTGAAATAAATAGGAAGAAGCCAATAATTGGAAAGTCATTTTTGGAAATAAGGAAAAATCTAGAAATTTACTTAAGTTAGGAAATAGTGAGGTTTTGGTCAATTTCAAACGGACATAACTCCTAGTTTAGGATGAGTTAAGGTGTACTTCCAGGTATGGTCGTAAATCTGTTGGAACGATCTTTTGAACGCCGCCAAGTTTGCGCGAATCAGAGTTCATATGAATGAGATACGCCCATTGAAAGTTGGGCTGTTCAAATAAGGAAATGTCCAATCCGGATTTTTTAAGGGTATTTCAGTTTTTTCCTTATCCAATTAATTAAATTCATTATAGTGAATTAATTAAGGGTCTAAACTGAACTTGTTCAGTTTTACAATTTTGGAAAAGAGTTAGGGTTTTAGAGAAGAGGAAAGAAGAGGAGAAAAGAGAAGGAGAAGCAAGGACATCATCAAGTTCATCGAGTTCAGCTTGTGGATTTCGTCAGGGGTGATCCCTACAAGGTATGTGAGATCACATAGCGTTGGGTTAGTTCACCCACATGCCTATCATGTTATATTTCAGCGAATTTAAGTTCTTGAAAGCTTAGAAATTGAGTTCTTGATGGGTTTGTTGAAGTTCCATTAAATTGTTGATTCATTGAAATTGTTGAGGAGTTGTTTGATTCGAATCCATGATTTTAGTTTTTATTTTGGGTAGAATCTGATGTACTTTGAACATATAATCAATTCTAAGTGTTTGGGGAAAGAACCAATGGAGTTTAGATGGTTTAGAGCTGGAAAACGAAGAAGAATTTTCGTCGGTCGAAATTTGGAGGTGCCTCCACGTCGCGTAGCTTGTCCCCAGTTTTGGGAAAAGTTGTTTCACAAAGCAGAGCGGTCACGGACCATTCTGCCTCAAAAGTTATTTTCAAAAACAAAATTTAAATGTTTCTCTGCGTCGCGGACCCACCCTCATATATTTATTTTTGGTCTTATCTCATGTTTAGATATCTAAATTCATTCCTAAACATCATGAGATCTTTCCTATCACAAATCACGATCCTTGAATCCATAAATTCAATTCAAGGAAAGTTAAGAGTCAAGTCAAGAGCAGTCAAGAGAAGTTTATAAAGTTTTCCAAAACTCTTTTTGCAAACGTTTTAACTTTGTTTTAAGACTTAAGTTTTGAGTTCAGTAAAGAGTAAAGTTGAAATTCATTTCTTCAAAAGTATATGGGGACTATGTATTCCCAGAGAGTTTAAAATGTTTTTACATTTAAACAAGAAAGGAAACCTTGATTTCCAAAGAGACTTTGAGCTAGTTTTCAGAAAAGAGTAAATGCTTTTATAAGTATGCTTTTAAACATAAAGAGCTAGTATCATATTTTGGGAGTAGTATTGAGCACCGATATGTGAGAGAGTTCAGACAACTCACATCCCCCATAAACCATGTAGCCATCATGGGTAGAAAAGGGTCATACTTTTTAGATGATTCCTTTAATGTTTTTTAGCATAGATTAGTGGATCCACTTAGTGAGTTAGGTTCTATACCCCCGGCAAGGTATAGGATGGTCCTTGGCAGCGTGAGGTAAAGTGTTGTATCATCACTATAGCTCATAAGTGATGGTTGTCGGTTAGAGAAACTCCCACAATAGTATTTGAATTTTTATATACATCAGATTATTTGTATTTTTACATACATCTCAGAGTTATATGTATTTTTGCATACACATAAAGTTTGCATCATGTTTTTAAACAACTTTTCTTTATATTGCAATTCTTTTAAATTGTTTTATATTGAAATGAGTTCAGTTATGTCGAGTTGAGTTTGACCCAGGTAAGTTCTTCAGATTTCTTTCAAGCCTATGTTGTGTTTTGTATTCCAACTCGCATACTCATACATTCAATGTATTGATGCCAGTTGGCCTGCATCGTATTATAATGCAGTCGTAAGTAACCAAGATCAGCACGCAACGCCTCGTTGATCCAGTTGAGCACTCGGAGTCTATTGGTGAGCCTCCTTACATTCTGGAGGACTCCTTTTACTATGTTTTCAGTATTTTATTGTTAGGATGATCGAGGGTCTTGTCCCGACATCCCTCCTTCTTTTAGAGGCTACATAGACAGTTAGTAGTTCAGTTGTCTTTACATTATTATTCAGATGTTGTTTAAAGACTGAGTTGTCATTTTGGCTAAACTATTATTTCTTAAGTTATGCATGAGTTATATTTTCTTATGTTTAAGTCTTCCGCTGAGTAAGTAATCCAGGCGAAGGGTTCGCTTGGGGCTAGTAATGGAGCTCGAGTGAAAGTCCCTCCCAGGCTGTAGGCTCGAGGCGTGACAAACTTGGTATCAAAGCACAGATTTCAAGAGTCGTAGGGAGTCTTTGAAGTTGTGTCTATAGAGTCCTATTTATCGGTGTAAAGCACGCCACATATATAATTAGGAGGCTGCAACATTTAGGAATCCCTTCGATTCTTTCATACTCATTTCGTGCGATAGAGTGTATCTCTATTAAAGTCTCTCTCTAACTCGTTCATGCGCATGTCTTTCAGATCATGCCTCTACGAAGAGCTGTCTGAGGTCATCCTGCTAGGAGAGATGTCGAGGCACAAGGGATACCTAATGTGCCAGAAGTGTAACCCCAATGAGAGGTCACCAATGTTGAAT
This sequence comes from Solanum stenotomum, assembly GCF_019186545.1. Classification (NCBI taxonomy): domain Eukaryota; kingdom Viridiplantae; phylum Streptophyta; class Magnoliopsida; order Solanales; family Solanaceae; genus Solanum; species Solanum stenotomum. The sequence goes on along the minus strand of NW_026028333.1, from coordinate 24,333 downwards.
TTCGAGAAGCTATACAGATGTTAAGTCAAGTTGTGACCCATCAAGTTGGGCAGAGATATAACCAACTAGAAGTGGATGATACTTCAAGGATCCGTGAGTTTTTAAGGATGAATCGACCAAGCATCATATGTTCAAGTGTCACAGAGGATCCAAAGAATTTTGTTGAAGAACTTCAGATTATGCATGTTGTAGATGCTGAAAGGGTAGAACTAGCTGCATACCAAATGAAGGGTGTTGCTAGAATCTGATTCGACCAATGGAAAAAGAATAGGGTTGAGGATGCGCCAATAGTGAGTTGGGTTGTGTTTGAGAGTGCTTTCATAGGGCGTTTCTTTCCCGGTGAGTTGCGAGAGGCAATGATAAGAGAATTTCTCACCCTTAAGCAGGAGTCTATGAGTACTCATGAGTACAGTCTGAACTTCACACAACTTTCCCGCTATGCTCCGGAGATGGTTGTTGACATGAGGAGCAAGATAAGTTTATTTGTTTTTTGGTTGTCTCGTCGTCAAGCAAAGAAGGTAAGGCAGCTATGCTGATAGGGGATATGGACATAGCAAGGCTAATGATCCATGTGTAACAAGCTGAGGAGAATAAGTTGAAGGATAGAAAAGAGTTTAAGAATAAGAGAGCTAAGACATCACGAAATGAGTTTGGGCAGCAAAAGTGTAATACGAACCAGTCTTCTTTCCACCATAAGCATAAATGACCTGTTTCATCCTCTGCTAGTGCACTTGCACCTAAGAACAAAAGTGGGTACAATAGTCAGGATTTCAGAGCTAAACCTGCCTGGTCACAGGGTAGTATGGCACAATGGGGTAGTAAGCCTCCTGTCTGCGCTAAGTTTAGTAGGAACCACTCAGGTATTTGTCGTGAAGGCTCCACTAGTTGTTTCAAGTGTGGTCAGAAGATCATTTTATGAGAGAGTGTCCTGAGAACATGCCAAGTAATGGTAATAAGGGCAATAGAACCCAATCTTCATTAGTTGCTTCACCAGATAAGGCTGCACCTAGAGGAGCTACTATCGGTACTGGCGGAGGAGCAAATTGCCTCTATGTAATCACTAGTCGCCAAGAGCAAAAGAACTCTCAAGATGTTGTCACTGGTCTGATCAAAGTCTTTAATTTTGATGTTTATGCTTTGCTAGACCCAGGAGAAAGTTTACCTTTTGTAACCCTTTATGTTGCAAATAAGTTTGATGTTCTTCCTAAGAAACTTTGTGAACCCTTATGTGTTTCTACAACTGTTGGGGAGTCTATTCTAGCAGAAAGAGTCTATTGTGATTGTCCCGTTTCCATCAATCACAAGAACACCATGGCTGATTTAGTTGAGTTAGACATGGTAGATTTTGATGTAATTTTAGGTATGGACTGGCTTCATGCCTGTTATGCATCAATAGATTGTAAAACCCGAGTTGTTAAGTTCCAGATTCCTAATGAGCCAATCATAGAGTGGAGTAGTAGTTTAGCAGCGCCTAAGGGTCATTTCATTCATACCTTAAGGCAAGAAAGTTAGTTTCTAAGGGTTGTATCTATCACTTAGTCCGAGTTAATGACTCTAGTGTTGAGATACCTCCCATTCATTCAGTTCCTATAGTAAAAGAGTTTCCAGATGATCTACCCGAAGTCCCTCCTGTGAGAGAAATAGACTTCGGCACAGACATTATTCTAGATACTCATTCTACCTCTATTTTGCCATATAGGATGGCACCAGCAGAGTTGAAAGAACTTAAAGAGCAGTTGAAACATCTCCTAGATAAAGGTTTTATTCGACCAAGTGTCTCACCTTGGGGCGCTTCGATCTTATTTCTAAGAAAGACAGATGGTTCCCTTAGTATGTGTATAGATTACCGTCAGTTGAACAAGGTTACCATCAAGAATAAGTATCCTCTTCTGAGAATTGATGATCATTTCGATCAGCTTCAGGGTGCTTCTTGTATTTTGAAAATAGACCTCAGATCAAGTTACCATCAGTTGAGGGTAAGGGAATGTGATATTCCAAAGACATCATTCAGAACCCGTTGTGGTCACTATAAGTTTCTCGTCATATCCTTTGGTTTGACCAATGCACCTGCAGCATTCATGGACCTTATGAATAGAGTATTCAAACCTTATTTAGATATGTTTGTTATCGTCTTCATTAATGACATACTAATCTATTCAAGGAATGAAGAAGATCATGCTAGTCATCTCAGAATAGTTTTCCAGACTTTAAAAGATAGAGAGTTGTATGCCAAGTCCTCTAAGTGTGAGTTTTGGCTTGAGTCTGTGGCATTCTTAGGCCACATTGTATCTGGAGATGGAATTAAAGTTGATACTCAGAAGATTGAGGCGGTACAAAATTGGCCTAGACCCATATCTCCAACTGATATTAGGANCCAGACTTTAAAAGATAGAGAGTTGTATGCCAAGTCCTCTAAGTGTGAGTTTTGGCTTGAGTCTGTGGCATTCTTAGGCCACATTGTGTCTGGAGAGGGAATTAAAGTTGATACTCAGAAGATTGAGGCAGTACAGAATTGGCCTAGACCCACAACTCCAACTGATATTAGGAGTTTCTTAGGTTTGGCTGGCTATTATAGAAGGTTTGTAGAGGGCTTCTCATCTATTTCATCCCCTTTGACCAAGTTAACTCAGAATACAATGAAGTTTCAATGGTTTTAAGCTTGTAAGAAGAGCTTTCAGGAATTGAAAAAGAGGTTGACTACTGCCCCAGTTTTGACCTTACCAGAAGGTACGCAAAGATTTGTTGTTTATTGTGATGCGTCTAGAATTGGTTTAGGTTGTGTGTTAATAAAGAATGGCAAAGTCATAGCTTATGTCTCAAGACAATTGAAAGTTCATGAGAGGAACTACCCAACCCATGACTTAGAGTTGACTGTCGTAGTATTTGCCTTGAAAATATGGCATCATTATCTTTTTGGTGTTCATATAGATGTGTTCACTGATCATAAGAGCCTTCAGTATGTGTTTAGTCAGAAAGAGCTTAATCTCAGACAAAAAAGGTGGTTAGAATTACTTAAGAATTATGAGATGAGTATTCTTTACCACCTAGGTAAGGCTAATGTTGTTGATGATGTCTTAAGCAGGTTGTCTATAGGTAGTACTGCCCATGTTGAGGAATAAAAAAGAGAGCTAGCGAAAGATGTGCATAGACTTGCACGCCTGGGAATCAGACTAATGGATTCTACACAAGGAGGAATAGTGGTGATAAATAGGGTTGAATCTTCATTAGTGTCAAAAGTAAAAGGAAAGCAAGACCAAGACCCTATCTTTCTTGAATTGAAGGCAAATGTTCATAAGCAAAAAGTATTAGCTTTTGAACAAGGGAGAGATGGTGTGTTGAGACATCAAGGTAGGTTGTGTGTACCTATAGTGTATGGAACCCAATAGAGGATCATGGAGGAAGCTCATAGCTCCAGATATTCCATTCATCCGGGTTCTACCAAGATATACCATTGACTTGAGAGAAGTCTATTGGTGGAATAGTATAAAGAAGAGATAACCACATCTCTTCGAACCCAGAGAAATTCCAGATCAAGGTACTAATCCTTTGTTAGTATTTATTTACAAGTTGGCATGTTGTTTTGCATTTGCTTGTGGGTGCTTGAACTGAATGTTGCATGTTACATCCATAGTCTATTAAGAGTAATCTCATTCAAGGATGAATGTTCCCAAGGGAGAGATATTGTAACATCTCACAATTTGAAATAAATAGGAAGAAGTCAATAATTGGAAATAGTCATTTTTGGAAAGAAGTAAAAATCTCGAAATTTACTTAAGTTAGGAAATAGTGAGTTTTTGGTCAACTTCAAATGGACATAACTCATAGCTCAGAATAGGTGTACTTCCAGGTATGGTTGGAAATCTCTTGGAACAATTTTTCCAATGCTGCCAAGTTTACGCGAATCCGAGTTCGTATGAGAGATATGCCTATTGGAAGTTGGGCTGCTCAAATAAGGAAATGCCCAATTCGGATTTTTGAAGGATATTTCAGTCTTTTCCTTATCCAATTAATTAAATTCGTTATAGTGAATTAATTAAGGGTCTAAACTGAACTTGGTCAGTTTTACACTTTTGGAAAAGAGTTAGAATTTTAGAGAAGAGGAAAGAAGAGGAGATCAAAAGAGAAGGAGAATTAAGGAAATCCTCAAGTTCGTCGAGTTCAGCTTGTGGATTTCTTCAGGAGTGATCCCTACAAGGTATGTGAGAGCACATAACGATGGGTTAGTTCACCCACATGCCAATCATGTTTTATTTCAGCGAATTTAAGTTCTTGAAAGCTTAGAAATTGAGTTCTTGATGGGTTTGTTTCAGTTTCATTAAATTGTTGATTCTTTGAAATTGTTGAGGAGTTGTTTGATCCAAATCCATCATTTTAGGTTTGATTTTGGGTAAAATCTTATGTTCTTTGAACATATAATCGATTCTAAGTGTTTGGGGAAAGAACCCATAGAATTTAGAGGGTTTAGAGCTGGAAAACGAAGAAGAAGTTTCGTCGGTCGAAATTTACAGGTGCCTCCGCATCACGAAGCTAGTCCCTAGTTTTGGGAAAAGTCATTTTGCATCGTGAAGCGATCACGGACCGTTCTTCCTCAAGAGTTATTTTCGAAACAAAAATTTTAATGTTTCTCCGCATCGCGGACCCACCCTCAGATATTGATATTTGGTCTTTTCTCATGTTTAGCTATCTAAATTCATTCCTAAACATCATGAGATCTTTTCTATCAAAAATTACGATCCTTGAATCCATAAATTCAATTCAAGGAAAGTTAAGAGTCAAGTCAAGAGCAGTCAAGAGAAATTAAGAGTCAAGTTAAGAGAAGTTCATAAAGTTTTCCAAAAGTATTTTTGCAAACGTTTTAATTTTGTTTTAAGATTTATGTTTTGAGTTCAATAAAGTGTAAAGTTGAAGTTCATTTCTTCCAAAGTATATGGGGACTATTTATTCCCAAAGAGTTTAAAATGTTTTCACATTTAAACAAGAAAGGAAACCTTGATTTTCAAAGAGCCTTTGAGCTAGTTTTCAGAAAAGAGTAAATGCTTTCATAATTAAGCAAGAGGGGAAACTTTGATTTCCAAGATAGCCTATGAGCTAAGTTTTTGAGCAATTATCTCTAATAATAGAAAGAAGTATGTTTCTAAACATAAAGATATAGTATCATATTTTGGGAGTAGTATTGAGCACCGATATGGGGAGAGCTCAGACAACTCACATCCCCCTATAAACCATGTAGCCATCATGGGTAGAAAAAGGTCATACTTTTTAGATGAATCCTTTAATGCTTTTCAGCATAGACTAGAGGATCCACTTAGTGAGTTAGGTTCTACATCCCCAGCAAGGTATATGATGGTCCTTGGCAGCGTGAGGTAAAGTGTTATGTCATCACTATAGCTCATAACTGATGGTTGTTAGTTAGAGAAACTCCCAGAACAGTATTTTGTATTTTTATACACATCAGATTATTTGTATTTTTACATACATCTTAGAGTTGTATGTATCTTTGCCTACACACAAAGTTGGCATTGTGTTTTTAAATAGTTTTTCTTTATATTGCACTTGTTTTAAACTACCTTATATTGAAATGAATTCAGTTTTGTCGAGCTGAGTTTGAGCCAGGTAAGTTCTTCAGATTTCTCTAAAGCCTATGTTGTGTTTAGCATTCCAACTCGCATACTCGTACATTCAATGTACTGATGCCAGTTGGCCTGCATCGTATTATGATGTGGACGCAGGTAACCATGATCAACATGCAACGCCTTGTTGATCTAGTTGAGCACTCGGAGTCTGTTGGTGAGCTTCCTTACATTCTAGAGGACTCATTTTACTTTGTTTTCAGTATTTTATTGTTAGGATGATTGGGGGTCTTGTCCCGACATCCCTCCTTGTTTTAGAGGCTTCATAGACAGTTAGTAGTTTAGTTGTCTTTACATTATCATTCAGATGTTGTTTAAAGACTAAGTTGCCATTTTGGCTAAACTATTATTTCTTAAGTTATGCATGAGTTATATTTTATTATGTTTATTCCGCTGAGTAAGTAAGCCAGGCCAAGGGTTAGCTTGGGGCCAGCAATGATGCTCGAGTGCCAGTCCCACCCAGGGTGTCGGCTCGGGGAGCGACATCACTTCAGTAAAGGTTTTGTGGAGAATTCATTCCGTCGAGAGAGCTACTTGGGAAGAAGAAGCAACCATGATGGCCAAGTATCCTCACCTCTTTCCTTCCTATTTCGTTTCAGCTTGAGGTAATAGTTCCTCTCCAGTCTCTCAGTTTACTTTTGAGTTATTCAGTTTTAGTATCTTATTCCTCAGGTATTCTTGCATTTTAGCATAATTGCATATTCTTGGAACTCAATTTAGTTTGATATCGGTTTCTAGCACTTAGTGGTACGGATTGCAACTTTTTCCCTCCATATGCAGCTTGTTTAGAGTTCATTCGAGGACGAATGCTTTCAAGGGGGAGATATTTTAACAACTCTAATTCGAGAAGATGGAAAAAGGCAGCTTTCCAGGATCTGGTGTCAGAACCGACGAACCGTCTGTCAGGCCACGGACCGTAGGTGGAGTCCCAAACTTAGGCAAATTTTAGGATCAAAAGATGAGACCTATGACCTGGTCCACTTTCTGTTGATGGACCCACAGACCTTAGGTGGGTCCCGTCATTGGGGTCTAGACTCAGTAGTCTTTGATCCCACCCACGCCTGACCAGTACAGTCTATGGTTGGACCTACAGGTCGTAGGTGAGGGTCACCAACTATTTAGAGGAACAGGGCTTTTAGGGCAACTTCAAACAGTCATATCTTTTATCACAAAATGAATTAGGTGGCCAATTACCTATCAATTTAAAGATAATTGAATTCTCTTTCCAATGCCACCGAGTTTGCTATAATCCAAGCTCGAAGTAAGAAGTTATGCTTGTTTAAGTGAAGCCCTGTCGGGCAGAGCATGGTCTACGAACCACTTGACGGGTGGTAGTTCAAACGATGGTCCGTCAGTCCCGTAGTAGATAGCACTTCGCCAGTTTTAAGTTAGGATCGTTTTTGTATTTTCCCCTATTCATTAGGCACTTAAACTATGTCGTTTTACTTAGTCTAAGCCAAATAACTTAGTCAGAATCTACCCAAAGCCCTCATTCTCCTAAAAGCACACAAATTAGAGCAAAAAGAAGAGGAAAAGTCAACCAAAGCTCCCAAGAACAAGCAACGGCGTTCTTCAAAGCGCAGCCTTGAAATCCGAAGGATTCTCCATAGATTTTGTCACCGGGTATTTGGGATTTCACTAGTGGGTTCCTTTCATCCACTAGGTTTCTAGATTCAGTCCCTTTGTTGATTCCACATAATTTGTTTAGACCTAGGGCTTGTAAAATCTTGGGAATTATGGTGATCAGCTGCTATAGTATCCATAGTCTAAATAACATGTTTTCTTGGAAACATTGCTTAATTCCTTGTATAAAACTCAAAACCCTAGTTTGTGTAAATTTTCGTAGTACATGAATTATACTTTCTAGGTCAGTTAAATAGAAAATCATGATCCAGATTTCAAATGTCACATTCTCAGTACATAAATGTTGCATTCTCAGTTAGCATGTCTGTATTTTGAGCTATTCAGTATTTAGTGCATTTTAGCTTCATATGTATTTAGTTGGGAGTAAACATAGCACAAAGTTGGAATATGGTTCATAATAACAACTAGCATCTAAGACTATTGTTACTTGTAGGACTCTTCTTACTTGTAGGACTCTTTTTATTTTGCTTATCAGCATTTTTTTCTTTAGAAGTTTAATTACGTAGGTTTCTCTAAGTTGTTATTTTATTCTCAGCCCAATATGTAGTACACTGGCTATATAAAGGCCAACACAGTAATCAATACAGAAGTTAATATACGTCTAGTTCTTCTATTTCTCTTTAGTTCAGCGTACCCTCATAGTCCCAAAATTACGTGTGCCCACGTAAGATTATAAGTCCACTATGTTGGGCATCAGTATAAGTGATCACGCCACATTCATGCCTTTATACCCCTGACAAGGTTCGGGTCCTTTCGAGGGGGTGTATACATCAGACTTCATGTTTAGCTCACGTGGTTTATGTTGGTTAATAGTAGCTCCCATAGTCAGACTCGTAGTGCATTGACCAGGTTTTCAGCACTTACTTCAGTATATAGTTCAACATGTTATCTTCGTGATTAGTACTTGGTCATTGCATCCAGTTCAGTTTTCAGTTATAATTTAGTACATATCTATATACTTATTCAGATTATATTATTGCTCAGTTATGCATTATTTAGCTTATATACTTTGTTGAGCTTGTCATATCTATATCATGAATGCTCAGTATATTCAAAGTATGGGAGCATACTTTTGCACTACATTGTTTCAGGATGTAAATTCAGGCACTCAGCATCCAAATCACGCTTAAATCGATTCTCGGTCCAACTTCAGCAGCTTCGGTGGTGAGTCCTCATACTTCAAGGACAATAGACATGCCTTCCATTTTAGTCTGTATATTCAGTTTTTAGTTTTTGTTAGAATTAGCAGGGGCATGTCCCAGCAACTCAACTCATTTAGAGGCTTTTCAGACATATTAGTAGATTCAGCTTGAGTTGTTAAGTGGTCCTTTCAGTTACCACTAAGCTCCTGTTATGTTTTATTATGATTATTCAGACTAGTTGGACTTGTACTCTTCAGATATTTATTGATTTAGTTTATGCTTAGTTCATATTTACTTAGATATATTAAGTATGTTGTTGATATGCTAAACTCAGGGTTAGCTTGGGGTCACTCGTGATCCTAGGTCCCGTATTACGTCAAGGGGGTAGCCTCGAGGCATGACATAAAGAGTATGTTTTGAGTAATTACCTCAAAATAGAGTAAGAGTATTTCTACTTGAGCATTAGTATATATTTTAATTGTCAATATTATTGAGCACTGAAATGAAGATGAGTCCAGACAACTCACATTCCTCATAAATCATGTACCTTACATGGATAAATGATCATACTTTTTAGACGACTCCTTATTGAATTTGGGCATAACTTTAGTGGATCCACTAATTTGAGGTGTTTTATATCCCAGCAAGGTATAGAATAGTTCTGGAAACGTGGGTGATATGGTGTATCATCATGTAGCCCAAAGTGATGGTTTCCAATTAGAGAATCTCAAATAAGAGTAAAGAGTATTTTATTGTATTGTTATATACATCTTTGAGTTAAAATCATTTACTTATGAAGCTTTAAATATTGTCATCTCTTGTTATTTATTTATACTAAGTTGAGTTGAGGTCAATATTTTTTAGCCTTATCAGTTAAATTATTTATCCATTCAAATATATTACATACTCGTACATTCAATGTATTGATTTCATTCGACCTGTATATTTTATGATGCAGATACAGGTGTTTAGGATCATCAACAGGCATTTCGGTGAGATCAGTTTGTACTTCAGATTGTTTGGGTGAGCCTCCTTGCATTCTGGAGGACTTTAGGTTTATTTTCTAGTTAGTGGTCTTGAGATGTCGTGGGTCTTATCCCAACATCCATATTGAATAATAGAGGCTTCATAGATAGATAGAGTTGAGGAGTCTCTTTGTATTTACTTGTCCTTGAGATGTTTTGCAAACTATTGTACCTATATTATTGAATATTTAGAGACAGTTTGAGTTGAGTAATTACTTTGAGTTAAAATGTTCTAAAAAAAAATTGAGCCTATTATCGCTTGAGTTAGTCTTCTGCTAAGTAGTCAGCTAGGCCAATGGTTCTCTTGGGGACCATGAATGTTCTCGAGTGCTAGCCACGTCCAAGGTGTAGGCAAGAGATGTGACAAAATGCTATCAGAGCACAGAGTTCAAGTTTCCTAGGGTGTCTATGAATTGGTGTTAGTAGGATATTATTAATGGTTGTGAGAGCCCCATTTCTATAAATTAGGGACTAGAGACATTTAAGAAAAGTTTTCCTTCTTTCATACTCTAAATCATGCAATAGAACTCAGTCATAAGGAACTTATTCAAAGTCGTGCATTTCTTAAATTCATTCGACTACCCCTCATACTTAAGGTTGAAAAGAAAAACTCAGATCATTATCGATGAGTTACTCTCAGCAAATGTCTTAATAAAGTCATGAGACTGCAATGGGGTAGGAGAGAAGCCCGTACATGAACTTAAGTGTTTAGATTTGAATGAATGCACTCTTATCATATGAATCATACGTTCGAGCTAAAAGTTAGATGTACTCCCAGACTCACTTCTCTAAATCCTTGTTTCAGGTGATACCTTTAAGAGGAGAGTATATTTCAGAATGCTTGGGCAGTATTATTCACCTGAAAGAGAGTATAAGTTGTGATGTTATAAGACAATAGTAGTAGAAGTGCCTAGAGTTAGAAGTATGTATTTAGAACTGTAGTAACCTTAGAAAAGAAGATAGTTATAGAGTAGAGTATGTAAGTTGCAATCCTATACCCAGTAAGTCATTATCAAAGTGTTTTTCCATTATGTGTTGACTAAGGAGTAATAATTTTTTTTCTAAATTTCATGATGGAAGGTAGAAGAATAGCTATTGGTTAGGATGAGTAAGAGTATACTTTAACTAGAAAAGAGTTTATGGCAATGTGTCATTGCATTAGTAAAGACCAAGTATAGGTTTTCAATAGAAGGACTGATTATTCATGAGCTGATAGATATAAGATAGGCCTATGATTTTGAAGGGAGAGCCTCATGATGATAATCTATAAATAGGTAGACTGAAAGATACATATTGAGTACTTTTCATTAGTTCTTAGGGGCGAGTGTTTCTTAATTTTATCTAGTAGCCGTAAATAGTAAAAGATGTGAGCAATTATATTGATGTTCATGTTTAGTACTAGACACTAATCTTGATATTTGAGATGAGTGTCATGATAAGAAAATATGATGGCAACATATGGGTGATGATGTTAGTTTTGAGAATTGATCTGGTAGGTTTGACATAGAGTAGGTGAGGAATTACGGAGTTAGTTTGCAATGAATGTTAGTGGTACAAGTGGTGTATCATGACCCTTAGATGAGAGCAATGAAGTATGTCTAATTCATTAGATTAACAAGGGCATACCCGAGATCATATGTAGTGAGATGAGGTTCAAATTGAGCTTATGAATATTTTTTTGTGCCTAGATAGTGTATTTGAGTTGTCAATGTGGAGTAGGTGATGTAAGTATTGTTTATTACCCTTAAGAGTTTTGTTAGAGAGATCATATATAGTCAATGATGAGGCTCTTCAATATAACTCAAGTTTCCTCTAATTAGGTAGATATGAACTTCTAAGGGCGGTATTGGTGGAAAAACAAGGAGAAGCTAGACTATTAAAATTTAGATTAAGTGGCGTGGGTAACAATTATAGAAAGACTTCTAGAGAAGTAGGAAGACGTTATGAGAAATAACTTAGAAATAAGTCCTAGAAGGAATCTTAGTATTTGCACATGGAGAGTTTGGTAGAGATGAGATTAAAATTTCCCGAGTATTAGACTAAAGTGAATATAAACTAGTTTAGAGATGATGGAATAGATCCATAGCTTTAAAGTATTAGAATCAGACTTAAGGGGGAGATGATAAGATGAGAAACCAAGTCAAATGTTGAGAATCAAATAGTGATGTGCTCAGAAAGAGTTAAAGTGATATATCGATTCATTCATAATCTAGAGTATTCCATAAAGTTCAGTCATTACAACATCCTATTAATGTTTCTAATATAAGAATTGTGTCGATGACCTATGCTCATACACTTCAAACAAATTCACATTTATGCTTAGTTCCCAGAACGAGGGGCAAAGCCTTTAGCTCATTGATCTCAATCTTATTCCATAAAGTTGTGAATATTAGCCTCATAATATGAATCTATTCATATAATCATTCATATTTCATAGTATGCTCAGCCTCACGAATTCATGATTTACCCTTAATTGCCAGCAATATAATGTTATGTCATGCATATTCTTATATTAGATTTCTTGAATGAATCGTGCTTAGATCTTTCGCTCTAAGCTCTTTTAGTGATCCTTTTGGTTTGGATGGTGATGTTATTGATAGTAGTTGAGTAATGATAGATGGGAGAGAGTTGATGCTTCTATTGTGATGCTTAGAAGGCTCATGTCATGACCTGTAATATTGAAATCTTATTGAGTGTTCATGCTAAATGTTTTCTAGTCTAGTTTCATAACTCTGATTATGTATCAGTTCCGCCTATGTTTGTAGGCAAGCTCAGAAGTCAAGAGATGTAGTAATAGTAACTCTTTTCCCTTCCATGCTAAGTTTAACCATCATTCAAGGATGAATGATTGATCCCAAGGAGGAGATATTGTAAAGTAGGATAGCCAGGACATGAACAAATTCACCCTGCTCCTCATATCCGCCACCATCCCCGGAGAATAGCAGGACAGCGGAGTAAACTTAAGGTTGTACTCCTAAACACTCATAGCTTCATTTTTTAGATTCAGGGACTATCTCACATTAGCTTCCCTTGGCTCTCGAGGAAAGAAGCGCCCCAAGAAAGCATTCTCAAACACAACTCATCTTAAAAGTGGTGCCCTCTCTGCCCTGTTCTTATTCCTCTAATCATACCATATCCTAGAAACACCTTTGAGCTGATATGAGGATAACTCTACATGCTTTACATCAGCAACACGCATAACCTAAAACACGTTCTGAAGCTCTTCAATAAAGTTCTCCGGATCCTTAGTAATTTTTTACCCTATAAACTCTGGGGGATTCATTTTCAAAAATTCACGTATTTTAGATGTATCATCCATATCTTGACGATCAACTACTTGTTGACCATCTTGATTTTCCACGACCTGAGTCAATATCTTAATAGAATTTTGAACTCAGCATTGGTGTCATCTCCTTCAAGGAGTTGCACTTCTGGTGAATTAGGAGCTTCTTAACCTTGAGGATTAGAATTCCTCCTAGCGGGAATAACTCTTCGTGAAGGCATGATCAGAAAATAAATGTGTAAGCTCGAGTTGGAAGAAACTTTTATAGAGTTAAGCTCTATTGCATGAACATGAGTAAGAAGAAGGGGAAAGTTCCTAAATATTATAGCTTCCTCATTATAGATATGGCGCGATTCACACCAATAAGAAGGACTCTAATCAAACATGGCTTCATACACACCCTATGACTGTTGAAATTTGTGTTTGGTACCATGTTTGCCTTATTTCAAGTTCGGAATAAATATTTATTGTTATTTTACCAAAGACTACCATATCAGAGTTTTCTGAGTCTTTGAACAACGGATCCAATCTACAGGCCGTAGATTGAACTACGACCCATACTGTCAAGCCGTCAAAAACTCCAGAGAGTCTGACTTTTGGGATCAAATTCTTACGAATTGTAGGAATTCCTACATGTCATAGTTTGGACCCGTTGAACAGACTTTTGATCCCAAAATTTGTATAAAGTCTATAGATTTGATCTACAGTCTATACAAACTTATATGGGTCATAGATTGGACCCTTAGAATGAAATTTTGAGCCTTAAAATTTAATATAAAGTCCACATATCAGATCTACGGTACGTAGAACAAACTACAAACCATAGATGGACCTCTAGAGGTTTTTTGTCAGTTTTTAAAAAGGGTAGTTTAGTCTTTTACCACCCTTTCTAAGCCTAAACCACGACCCTTTTTCACTTAATTAAGTGTCTAAATAGTGTTAAAATATTTTTTAACACTTCAAAGACTTAGAGCAAGGATTCAAGAGGAAAAAACCTAGGGTTTTCTAACATTCTTCGAATTTCGTCTATATCGCCAAGAACTTTATTCTTCCCAGTTAAATAAGGCTATCATATTGATTGACTGAGTTTTTCCTCATTCCCTACGTCTACTTTCTATCGATAAAAGAGTAATCTAGGGTTCTATTTTTAGTTTTGAGTATTCTTGAGATGAGTTGTTGTTGAATTCTGAGTTGCTATTCCTAATTTTTGATTTGTTATATATTTAAATTGAGATTTTTGAGTTTATTGTTTATCTATATTTTAATCATGAACCCTATCATTTGAGTATTCATTGAGTTATTGTTAAGAATCTTTTTAACTGAACAATTATCTTAAATTGATTTCTGAGAAAGTAAAAAGGTGTTTTGAGGAAAGTTTAAATAGACATTTTGATTAAAGTTTAAGGGAACTATTGATTTCCAAATTTATTAGTCTTACATTGAGAAAAGAGAAACTTTTATTTTTGAACGAGTAATAAGTTCAGAGTTTTTTCAAAGCAATTACCTCTTTTAAGATGATATTTTGAGAAATTACCTCAAATTGAGAAAGAGTATGTTTTATACATTTAAGCATGAGTATATATTTATTGGGAGTAGTATTGAGCACCGATATGGGGATGAGTTCAAACAACTCACATTCTTCATGAACCATGTAGCCAACATGGGTAAAGGATCATACTTTTTAGATGACTTTTTATTACTTTCAAGTAGAGCTTTAGTGGTTCCACCTAGTTGAGGTATTCTATACCCCGGTAAGGTATAGGTCAATTCTGGCAGCATGGGCGAGACGTTGTATTATCACATAGCTCATTATGATAGTTGTTAGTTAGAATATCCTAAATAAGAGTAAAGAGTAATTGATTGTATTTTTATATACATCCATGAATTAACATCTATTTTTGATAAAGCTTTAAATATTTTATATTTTTAAGTGAGTATTTTCCCCACCTTATCAGCTATGTTATTTATTTATTCAGCTTTATTACATACTCATACATTCAATATACTGATGTCATTAGACCTGCATCTTTCTATGATGGAGATACAGATGTTCAAGATGATCAACAGGCCCTCTGTTGAGATCAATCAGCATTCCAATTAGCTTTTGGTAAGCCTCCTTCAATTCCAAAGGACTCCCTCTTCCTCTCAGTTTATTCATTTTAGGGTGTCGATGGTCTTGTACTAACATTCATATTGAACTATAGAGGATTCATAGATAGTTAGAGTTGAGGAGTCTCTCAGCATTTCCCTTTTATTTTGACATATTTTGCAAACTATTATATTTCTAATATTGAGTACTTTGATACATTTTAGTTTTGTTTATTTGAGATAAATAAGTTAAACTCTACATTTAAAGCTCCTTATTTCTTGAGTTAAGTCTTCTGCTAAGTAGTCAGCAAGGGCAATGGTTCGCCAAGGGGACCAAAAATGGTTTTCGAGTGTTGGCCACATCCGAGGTGTAGACTAGGGGTGTGAAAAAATTGTATGTGACACCCCAACTTAAGATTAAAAGTCCCACATCAGTAAAATGTAGGAGTGATGTTGGGTATATAAGTAAGCAGGCCTTATTAACTAGTGATGCATTTTATATTCGTGCGGTCCTAGGCCCAAAGTAGACAATATCATTAGTAGGCTGGGCCATTACAAATATTATCAGAGCCACTCCTGTGTCAGCCTTGTTGATGTGGGCCAGAGTTCAACTGAGTTTAGGAAAATCCCAATAAGGCGACACAAACCTCAGTGATGAGTCTAGGAAAATCTCATTCGGTGGGGCTAACCTCAGCGAGGACGCTGAGTCCATAGAGGGGGTGTATGTGACGCCTCAGCTTAAGATTAGAAGTCTCACATCAACAAAACATAGGGTAAATGTTGGGTATATAAGTAAGAAGGCCTTACAAACTAGCGACACGTTTTAAGGCCATGCGGGCCTAGGCCCAAAGCGGGCAATATCACTAGCGTGCTGGGCCATTACACTAAGCTTATCTGATTGATGTATTTTACTTGATCATGTATTATCATATTTTGAACTTATCATGTTATCATGTGTATGTTTGTGCATGTTCCCATATTCAGTACATTACAACTACTAATACATATATCTCTTGTGCATATATTGTTTCATCATATAAGGTCCAATAGGCTATGCCTAATGGATTGATTCACCTTTGTTTAGCTTGTGGTGAGTCATCATCGTTCGAAGGCATGATCACACGTTATAAGTTACTTGTCTATTTTCAGTCATTTATTTTTTTTGGACTTATTTCATGAGCTAGGGGTTTGTCGTAGTTACATCTATGATATAGCAGTTTGTTGTCAAACTTGTATGTTTTCGCTAGTGAGGATGTTGTACTCTAATTTTGGTATCGCTTATGATGCTGATGTTGAGACTTATATCTCAATATCATGCTTTATTCTCTTTTATTATTCATCTTAGTGTCATGCTTATGTCAAGTGGCCTTTTTAGGGTCCCTTGCGATCCTATTTGTCATGTCACGTCTAGGGGATAGTTTGGGTTGTGACAAATTTTGTATCACAACCAGATTTTAAGGGTCGTAGGAGTCTGACAAGTCGTATCAAGTAGAGAATTTCTCCTAAGTGGGAAGTATGCCATATTTATGAATAGGAGGCTAAAAGTTGTTAGAAAACTTCATTTCATTTATTACTCTAAAGTCATATGATAGAGTTGAGTTCGATAAGGACCTTCCTCCTAACTCTTGTTCTATGCATTTTAAGAACATGCCTCCAAGAAGAGCTTAGTTGAGAAGGAATGTAAACGATAATGTGAAACTCAAAGTTCCTCAAGATCTGATTGATCCTTCTGCCGAGAAAGTGTCTCACGTAAATTTTAGGGTTGTTTTCCAAGTATTAGCCCAAGTCATTACTGTATAATCTAAGAGAGAGGTTGTAGATCTCGTGAGCCCAATAATGGGTGCGATAGAGAAAAAAGGTTATAGACTTTACAAGGTTGAATCCTATAGAATTTTATGGTTCAAAAGTGGATAAGGATCTACAAGAGTGCCTTAAGGTATTCCATATGATTGTGGATAATTATGGGAGTAACTCTAGTTGTGCAGGTTGTAGTTGTGGAGGTTCAGTTGGGATGAGAGGAGTTCTCGTCTCAAGCTAGTTTTACCTAGTTTTAGTGAGTTACTTGCTGAGTATTGTGTTGTTTTGTACATTCATTCCTTGTTTTTACACTTTTGTAGCTTTTGAGCCCGGATTTGTGTGATTGCTCTTCCTCTATCTACATCTTAGGCTTATTTGTGGACACTTGAGAGGTAGTTGCTAGTCATCCCAGGGAGTCCTTTTGTTCTTTATTTATGTTCTTGTTTTATTCAAGAAACAAAGACATGGAGACTAGTATTTATCTTTCAAACTCTGTATCATCACACTAGTCGCCTGTACACCTGACAACCATGTTTTGAGGGTATTTGAGAATGAATAAGTTTTCTGAACTTATGTTATTATTAGTTTACTTCCACACTTCAAGGTCAATCTGAGGCTTACATGGAGGAAAAAGAGGATGAAGATATATTGAGGTATTTTAAAACAAGAATTCATCATGTTGTTGTGCCTAAAGATGGAGTAAAAAATCCAACGAATACAAACGAGATTTGTGGCATATGTCTTGGGAAATTTAAGCATGAAGAGACTATTGGGACACTTGGGTGCGAATATGAATATCAAGCATGCTGCATCAAAAAATGGTTGCTAAGGATAAAAAAATTGCCCCATATGTCGAGCTTTAGTTTCCCCTTTCCTATCAACAAAAATGGTACAAATGAATAGCAATTTGGGATTTTTTTTTTGAAATTTGTTGTATTAGTAAGTTTTATTTCGCTATGTTTGCAAGACCAGGACTTTTTTGTTTATGTTTATTAGGTTTACCGCACGTGTGTTGCACGTGGTAACCTCGTATTGAGATGCCTAGAACTATGAAATAGTATCTATACATTCTTCATTTGATTAAATGTACTCAATTCCAACTTGCAAAAATTCTGACATTCTTCATTTGATTAAATGTATCAACTATAAATTATTGTATTTGTTAGGGGGTAATTTTCCGAAAGTTTAATAGTCATCTATTTCATTTTGGGTAGCAAGTCAGTCAAATATAGTTAAAGCTTTTATAAATATTGGTCATATCTTTTCTTTGTTTCTATCAAGGAAGTACTCAACGTTGTGTAACATTGGTGCAAATAGGTGTTTGATTGTGCTACATATGTAAATGATGGATAATCTTCTTCCACTAATGGGAAACCAATTTTTCAGTTACATTTGGTAACCTGATTAATCGTTATTTTTCCTCCTAACCCGAAATGACTTTTAACAATCGTGAGGAACACGCATGTAGTGCGGTTGTTTGTGTTTGTGTCAACCATGCTCTACCTTTGTATTTTGGGAAGGAGATACATCCATTAGAGACTAAGAAGCGATAATTGGGAGTGTATTAAAGTATTTGAACGACTTTCATCCATAAAATGAATACGTGGTGTCACAAAGGAATGGTAGCGCGCACACATGGTTACCTCATCGTGAGATTCATGCTATTATGCAACAATATCTAAGCTATATGTGTGCTAATATATCATTGTGATTGTCTACATACTCCATTATGTGATTTAAATGTACAATTGTTTCCATACTCTATATGTTTGTGGTGTGGGGCTTATAATTCTTTGCTTTTGTGGCATCAAATTATTTTATTTGTGGTATTTCAGTTGAAAGGATTGTTGGTCTATGGAGATTGAAATAAGTCTTATAGTACTAAATTGGTGTGCAAAAAAGAGTAAAATGTGTAAATATGCGTCATGAAACACTTTTTAACTTTTTTAGGGTTTAGGTTTCTAAAATTTGTAATATCATACAACAATATTTAATGTTATACCTTTTGGAATAATTTCATGGATTTGCCATCTAATGGCGATAAGTTAACATTATTTTATGAGGGAATAGATAGCACAGTAGAAACTGGTCCGACCGTTAAAGCGACAAAACTTTGAATAAGAAATACTCTAATTTTCATAACTTACAGAAAATTAGGTAATAACAAACATACATCCATTCAGTAACCACGAGATGAAACTCTTAAGATATAAACATTCACTTACTTGGAGACGGAACTCAATTGTAAACTACACTATCGAGGAAGCTATCTTTTGCCTCGGCTTTGATTTTCTTAGATTGGATTAGGAGATGTTCTTCATTGGTTTTCTTGCCCCTCTTCTTTTGCAGTCTCAGAGATTTTACTTTTTCTTTACTATGTTTGGTGCTTCATCTTCAAGTTCATGCGTTTCTTGCACAATGAATTTAAGTTTAGTGAATGAGTCTATGATAGTACCTTTTCATCAACTAATATTATCTCTGAAAAGTGCCTTCATGCCGTGAATTCTTTTACGCAATTACTAGACCCTTTGAAATAAATAATATTCTCATCACCCAATCAATGGTGTGTTTTGATATCTTGTTAATTGGGACACTTTACTTTGATAGTTCTGTTTTAGTCATCCTGTGTTGATTCTTCATGGTTAGAGGAACAGAGGAGTAAGTGAATAACAATATTCATTCCGGGTCTCTATGTGCATCAGTAAAATTCAAAGAAATCATTTAGTAGTTTGTAACAATTTTATATTTTTTTGGAAAAAGTGAATAACATTAATGGATGATGTATCAAAATTAATGTGAGAATGGTGAAGTTGAGATAGGATAAGAAGACAAGATTATAAGTGCGGTGAATTGCGTGATACACCATTTCATCAATTTAACTATTAATTTAAATAGTATTAGAGCTTTGAGGGGTTGTGTATGTTAAGCAGCTGTAAAATGGGTGTGCGGGCTGATGTAATTTGTCAGTACACATAAGCCTAAAACAAAAAGGATGGAACTTACAATGGTTAATGGTGACGTGAAATATCGTCAAAGCCAATTTCAATATTGGAATATGTTATGCAAGACCTGGGAATTCATCGCAAAAAGGTAAATAGATTAACGTGATGCAGATGCAGGCATGGGAAATGAAGGAAGTACCCTAGTAAAAGACACAGAAACAGGGCATACCTTTTCACTTTTTGTACAAGTTGGAATTCTAATGGAAAATGACATTCTACGTTGAGTTGATATAAATAGAAAAAAATTAGAAGTTGCATCTATTGGAAAATTTGTGAACGTTGGCGCAGCTGTATAATTTAGGGTAGTTGGAACTTGGAAGTGGTGACTTTTAGGAGGGAGTGCCTAGCGCGGGGAACGGGTTTGTAGGTAGTAGCGTGAAATGATTTTAGTTAGTTTTTTTATAAAGTTAGGGGTATTTACGTAATTTAACATTCTTTTTTTTTTGTAGTTCATGCTTTTAAGGTAATATAGATATAGATATAGATAGTATTTTAAAACTTTATAACTAAGACAATTTATTTTTAATTAAGTTCTAAATTAATATCATGTACTACACAACTTTCATACATACAAGAACAAATTGCTTTTTATCCTAATTATGGTAAAGATTAATGAATTACAATGTCATATACACTAAGCTTATGTAGACACTCTAACATAAGCATATAACCTTTTGTAACTCTTTATAATGCAAATAAGTTTGATGTTCTTCCTGAGAAACTTTGTGAACCCTTCTGTGTTTCTACAACTGTTGCGGAGTCTATTCTAGCAGAAAGAGTCTATTGTGATTGTCCCATTTCCATCAATCATAAGAACACCATGGCTGATTTAGTTGAGTTAGACATGGTAGATTTTTATGTCATTCTAGGTATGGACTAGCTTCATGCCTGTTATGCATCAATAGATTGTAGAACTCGAGTTGTCAAGTTCCAGATTCCTAATGAGCTAATCATAGAGTGGAGTAGTAGTTCAGCAGTGCTTAAGGGTCGTTTCATTTCGTACCTTAAGGTAAGACAGTTAGTTTCTAAGGGTTGTATCTATCACTTTGTCTGAGTTAATGACTCTAGTGTTGAGATACGTCCTATTCAGTCAGTTCCTATAGTAAAAGAGTTTCCAGAATTCTTTCCAGATGATTTACCCGAAGTCCCTCCTGTGAGAGAAATAGACTTCGGCACAATCATTATTCTAGATACTCGTTCTACCTATATTCCGCCATATAGGATGGCACCAACAGGGTTGAAAGAACTTAAAGAGCAGTTGAAAGATCTCCTAGATAAAGCTTTTATTCGACCAAGTGTCTCACCTTGGGGCACTCCGGTCTTATTTGTGAGAAAGAAAGATGGTTCCCTTAAGATGTGTATAGATTACCGGCAGTTGAACAAGGCTACCATCAAGAATAAGTATCCTCTTCTGAGAATTGATGATCTTTTCGATCAGCTTCAGGGTGCTTCTTGTTTTACGAAAATAGACCTCATATCAGGTTACCATCAGTTGAGGGTAAGAGAATGTGATATTCCAAATACAGTATTCAGAACCCTTTGTGGTCACTATGAGTTTCTCGTCATGTCCCTTGGTTTGACCAATGTGCCTTTAGTATTCACGGACCTTATGAATAGAGTATTCAAACCTTATTTAGATATGTTTGTTATCGTCTTCATTAATGACATACTAATCTATTCAAGGAATGAAGAAGATCATGTTAGTCCTCTCAGAATAGTTTTCCAAACTTTAAAAGATAGAGAGTTGTATGCCAAGTCCTCTAGTGAGTTTTGGCTTGAGTCTGTGGCATTCTTAGGCAATATTGTGTCTGGAGAGGGAATTAAAGTTGATACTCAGAAGATTGAGGTAGTACATAATTGGCCTAGACCCATATCTCCAACTGATATTAGGAGTTTCTTAGGTTTGGCTGGCTATTATAGAAGGTTTGTAGAGGGGTTCTCATCTATTTCATCCACTTTGACCAAGTTAACTCAGAAGACAGTGAAGTTTCAATGGTCTGAAACTTGTAAGAAGAGCTTTCAGGAATTGAAAAAGAGGTTGACTACTGCTCCAGTTTTGACCTTACCAGAAGGTACGCAAAGATTTGTTGTCTATTGTGATGCGTCTAGAGTTGGTTTGGGTTGCGTGTTAATATAGAATGGCAAAGTCATAGCTTATTCCTCCAGACAGTTGAAAGTTCATGAGAGGAACTACCCAACCCATGACTTAGAGTTGACTGTTGTAGTATTTGCCTTGGAAATATGGCGTCACTATCTTTATGGTGTTCATGTAGATGTGTTCACTGATCATAAGAGCCTTCAGTATGTGTTTAGTCAGAAAGAGCTTAATCTCAGACAAAGGAGGTGGTTAGAATTACTCAAGATTTATGACATGAGTATTCTTTACCACCTAGGTAAGGCTAATGTTGTTGATGATGCCTTAAGCAGGTTGTCTATAGGTAGTACCGCCCATGTTGAGGAATAAAAAAGAGAGTTAGCGAAAGATGTGCATAGACTTGCACGCTTGGGAATCAGACTAATGGATTCCACAAAAGGAGGAATAGTGGTGATAAATGGGGCTGAATGTTCATTAGTGTCAGAAGTAAAAGGCAAGCAAGACCAAGACCCTATCTTTCTTGAATTGAAGGCAAATGTTCATAAGCAAAAACAATTAGCTTTTGAACTAGGGGGAGATGGTGTGTTGAGACATCAAGGTAGGTTGTGTGTACCTATGGTGGTTGGAACCCAAGAGAGGATCATGGAGGAAGCTCATAGCTCCAGATATTCTATTCATCCGGGTTCCACCAAGATGTACCATGACTTAAGAGAAATCTATTGGTGGAATAGTATAAAGAAGAGATACCACATCTCTTCTTTATATGATGGTCCTTGACAACGTGAGGTAAAGTGTTGTATCATCACTATAGCTCATAAGTGATGGTTGTCAGTTAGAGAAACTCCCATAACAATATTTTGTATTTTTATATACATCAGATTATTTGTACTTTTACATACATCTTAGAGTTATATGTATATTTGCATACACACAGAGTTGGCATCATGTTTTTAAATAGCTTTTCTTTATATTGCACTTGTTTTAAACTGCCTTATATTGAAATGAATTCAGTTATATCGAGTTGAGTTGAGCCAGGTAAGTTCTTCAGATATCTTTCAAGCCTATGTTGTGTTTAACATTCCAACTCGCATATGCGTACATTCAATGTACTGATGCCAATTGGCCTGCATCGTATTATGATGTAGACGCAGGTAACCAAGATCAGCATGTAGCGCTTGGTTGATCTAGTTGAGCACTCGGAGTATGTTGGTGAGCTTCCTTACATTCTGGAGGACTCCTTTTACTTTGTTTTCAGTATTTTATTGTTAGGATAATCGGGGGTCTTGTCCTGACATTCCTCCTTTTTTTAGAGGCTTCATAGACATTTAGTAGTTCAGTTGTCTTTACATTATCATTCACATGTTTTTTAAAGACTGAGTTGCCATTTTGCCTAAACTATTATTTCTAAGTTATGCATGAGTTATATTATCTTATGTTTAAGTCTTCCACTGAGTAAGTAAGCCAGGCTAAGGGTTCGATTGCTAGTCCCACCCAAGGTGTAGGCTCGGGGAGCGACATCACTTCAGTAAAGGTTTTCTGGAGAAGTCATTTCGTCGAGGGAGCTACTTGGGAAGAAGAAGCAGCCATGATGGCCAAGTATCCTCACCTCTTTCCTTCCTATTTCGTTTCAGCTTGAGGTAATAGTTCCTCTCCAGTCTCTCAATTTATTCTTGATTTATTCAGTCTTAGTATCTTGATCCTCAGTTATTATTGAATTTTAGCATAACTGTATATTTGTGGAACTCAATTTAGTTAGATATCAGTTTCTAGCACTTACGCAACTCTTTCCCTCCATATTCAGCTTGTTTAGAGTTCATTCGAGGATGAATGTTTCCAAGGGGGAGATATTTTAACACCTCTAATTCGAGAAGATGGAAAAAGGCAGCTTTCCAGGATCTGGTGTCAGAACTGACGAACTGTGTGTCATGCCACGGATTGTAGGTGGAGTCCCAGACTTAGGCAAATTTCAGGATCAAAAGATAAGACCTACGATCATGGTCCACTTTCTGTTGATGGACCCACGGACCTTAGGTGGGTCCCGTCATTGGGGTCAAGACTCAGTAGTCTTTGATCCCACCCACACCTGACCAGTATGGTCCGTGGTTGGACCTACAGATCGTAGGTGAGGGTCACCAACTATTTAGAGCAAAAGGGCTTTTAGGTCAACTTCAAACGGTCATATTTTTTATCACAAAATGAATTAGGTGGCCAATAACCTATCAATTTAAAGATAATTGAATTCTCTTTCCAATACCACTGAGTTTGCTAAAATCCAAGCTCGAAGTAAGAAGTTATGCTTGTTTTAGTGAAGCCCTGTCGGGCAGAGCATGGACTACGAACCAGTTGACGGGTGGTAGTTCAAACGATGGTCCATCAGTCCTGTAGTAGATGGCACTTCATCAGTTTTAAGTTAGGATCGTTTTTGTATTTTCCCCTACGTCGTTTTACTTAGTCTAAGCCAAATAACTTAGTCAGAATCTACCCAAAACCCTCATTCTCCTAAAAGCACCCAAATTAGAGCAAAAAGAAGAGGAAAAGTCGACCAAACCTCCCAAGAATAAGCAACAACGTTCGTTATATATCTGATTTATGTATTTTTTTTAATTTGAAAGAATACAATTATTTAA